>NC_133378.1:32064723-32131011 GCF_049309525.1 Garra rufa | reverse complement strand
AACATTCATTTACAGAGTTTTTAAGCAAATTGTTGATTTTCATTGCTACGGCTTCAGTGTTGGTGATGCTGATATACTTTATTGCCCCAAATTTAAAAAGACTAAATAAAAATTCCTGTTTAGAACATCCAAAAGGACATTTTTACATAAGTGATTTTAGTTTGTTCTTCCATTTCTGGAACTCTTGAACTCCCTTTTTACTGTTGTGATATGTTAGGATATTTTCAATTAGCTTTCAGTAAAAAAAAAAAAAATTATCCCTTGGAAAATACCCTCCTTTTTGAGAATTTATTGAATTATTGAAATGAGATAGTAGACATGGTTAATTTTGTGGGTAATACCACATTTACAAATGCAAATGGAAGAAATGTAAACTCTACTTTACTATATTTCACAATTTTTAGAATATTTCAAAGTTTGCTTACAAATACCTTAAAGAAAACTAAGTACAACACTGAAAGTTGGGATATTTTGTAAAATGATAAAATCTATGATTTGTTAATTCTATTTAACTTTTATTTAATTGACAACATTACAAAGAAAAGATTTCCAAAGTTTTCACTGACCAACTAACATGTATTTTATTAAATATAAACATTTTTTTTAAGAAACAAAAGTGCAACACACTCCAAAACAATTGGGACAGAAGAAAAATAAAAGTGAAAAGCTTATAGAATAAGCTAAACTGTTTTGAAACAGTTGACAGGAACCAGGTGAATTGGTAATAGGTGAGGGGATCATCTTTGGGTATAAAAGGAGGTTCTCAGTCTTTGCAAGCAAAGCTAGATCGTGGCTCAAAATGTGTTTATATTAACAAAAATATGTTGGCCAGTGTAAACATTGGAATTTGTTTCTTTGTACTTCAGTCAATTAAATAAATGTTAAAGAGAACAAATTACATATTCTTGATTTTATGGCATTCAGCATGATTTCTGAAAGATCATGTGACACTGAAAGCTAGAGTAATGAAGCTTAGCATAAGAGGAAAACACTTTTTAAAATATATTCAATTAAAAAGCCTTTTTTAATGGTATTTTTTAAACAAATAAATGCAACCTTTTTTATTCATCCATTAAAAAAATCGTATTTGCCTTTTTTAATAGTAGTGTATATTTTATTTATAATATATAGGCTTATTTTAAAAGCATGTAACCTATCTATAACCCATAACACAGCCCACATTAACCCATACATAATTTTATTTCAAATATGAGTCACACTGAGTCCGAATATTTCGTCCGAATTTTTCGCACGTTCAAAAATAAATACCTCACGTAATGTTAATCACACTTGCACACTGCCTCCTTAATTTTCGTCCATCATAAAAAAAAAAAAAATTCGGATCGGGTTTGATTTTTTGTTTTTTTTCGCATCTGTAGCAAGCATTTTGAGAGGTGTTTTGACAGTTCAGAGCCACCGTACAAGCGAACACCAAAGTCCAGAATTGCGTCTGTTAAATTCATTCCCCTTGTCCCGCAGCACAAAGCACTGTAAAGGTCATTGTACGCTGAGTTCCCAAATAAATTAGTGGTCTTCTTTAATATGTGGCTCCAGTAATGCTAGCAAAGCATTAAAGATTACTGACATCCTGAAATAAACTTTGAATCACCCGGGATAATCCCGCAGTTTATTAATAAGGAGGTGCGCCTTAAAAGTATTCCCTCATTCCTCTGTATCGGTTTCTCTTTTTAAGAAGAGAGCGGACAACAACATCGTTCTATTTCGTGTTGTTTTGCGTTTTTTCACAACGGATGAATTAATACCCATCGGACTTTCTGTGTGACGAATTTTTAGGATTATGAATACGAAAAAACGCACAATTTTCAGACTCAGTGTGCAATGCCTTTAACACTGCTACACTGGCCGCGAACGGCGCAACAAATTGCGTTAAAGCACATAGATCCCGTTATAATCTGTCATTCAGTAACTGAGCTCGTGCGCTACAGTAAACGCATTCCGCGCGCTTATGCTGCAGACAAGTTGACAAATAGATATAGAAAGTGCGCTTTGATGCATCCAGTGTAGAAATGGCATTAGGATGTGGCAGACCGTTTTCTTCTGCAAGTTTCAGCTCAAACATATTCGGTTTAAACTCTTTAACTCTTAACCAAACGCCCCCCAAAACCACCTCAGCGCCCCCCTTTCAAAATTATTGCCTTCAGCGCCCCCCGATGCTCTCCCAACGCCCCCTTGGGGGCGGTACCGCCCCCGTTGAGAAACACTGCTCTAAATCATCAATCAATGCAATCACTGAAGCCATTTCATGCTAAATTATATCAGTTATGTCAGAATCAATATAATGCACTCCCGTAGCAATGTGGCGAAATTATAAGCTGCCGCTGAGTCTCTCTCATGTGAAAGAGGACTCAAAATGCTCCATGAATTTGATCTGAAAACTGATAAATAGATACACCATGTGTGGGCTTACAAAAGCTGTTTTATTCACTCTTGTAAGCCTTGTGCAAGAAAAAAACATGGATTGACAATCAGCCATTAGAAGTGTGAATGCAAACCTGTGAGGGGAAAAAAAAGTGCTTACGTTTCAAGTTTCAATACTGTTGCAGAGTCTGGAAAATGTGAAAGAAACATTAAAAGACTTTTATCAGATGATGGGTGTGTTTGAAACATTGCTTCATGAAGCTTTGAAAGTCCTTTGTTTTGAATTAGTTCGTATAAAGCTGAAAGGTAACTGATCTTGAGTCTTATTCACTGTACAATTGAAGTCAAAAGTTTACATACACCTTACACAATCTGTAAAATGTTAATTATTTGACCAAAATAAGAGAGATCATACAAAATCCACTTGAGTCTTAATACGGTGTTGTTACCTGAATGATCCACAACTGTATTTTTTTGTTGTTTAGTGATAGTTGTTCATGAGTCCTTTGTTTGTCCTGAATAGTTAAACTGCCTGCTGTTTTTTTCAGAAAAATCATTCAGGTCCCACAATTCTTTTTGTTTTTCAGCATTTTTTTTACTAATGCTTTATAAGGAAGCACAATGCATTAAGAACCGAATTTGAAGATCAGAGTGAATTTAACTTATTTTGTCTTCAGGAGAACATAAGTTTCTTCTGTAGCTTCTGAAGGGCAGTACTAAATGAAATTATGATATTTAGGCAAAATAAGAAAATGTGTACACATCTTCATTTTGTTCAAAAGTTTTCACCCCCGGTTCTTAATGCATCGTTTTTCCTTCTAGAGTATCATCGAGCGTTTGAACCTTCTGTTATAGTTGCATGTGAGTTCCTCAGTGTGAAAAGATAGATCTCAAAAGCATACAGTCATTGTTGGAAAGAGTTCAAATACACACAAATGCTGAAAAACCAAAGAATTTGTGGGACCTGAAGGATTTTTCTGAAGAACAGCAGGCAGTTTAACTGTTCAGGACAAACAAGGGACTCATGAACAACTATCACTAAAAAAAACAGCTGTTGATCATTCAGGTAACAACAGTATTAAGAAATAAATGTTTGTAAACTTTTAAAGAAGGTCAGACTCATTATTATCTCTTGTGGACTATATGTAAATGTTTTTATGTGAAATATCTTATTCAAGTCAGTACTAAATAAAAAAATACCATGTATTTTGTATGATCCCTCATATTTTGGTAAAATAATTATCATTTTGCAGATTATCCAAGGTGTATGTAAACTTTTGACTTCATCTGTATATGACAATTTATATACAGTATAATTACCCAATGTTATATCTCGTATTTACTCCCTCAGGGTTTTAGTAGTATGTCATTTCCTTTCCAAACACAGTACATTATTAGCTGCAAAAAGTAAATGCAAAACAGCCTGATTCGAGCAACTGAAGCAAAATTCGATACTAATGACACATTTTATTGTTTTTTCCTGTTATTAAAACAAAATTTACTGATTAACTTAATTAAAATATTAGATATCTTTGCTGAGATGGTTGTGGAGTGACCTGACTTGGCTTCAAAGGGACTGTCTTCTCAGCAGGGTTTTGATACTGAAGCTTTAGCATAAAAAGGTGCCGTGAAATTGAAATCCACGAAAAGTTATTTGACAGCTGTGTGGAATTTTGTATGACTGTCTCTCCGGGTTGGAAAAAAATGGTCTTATAAATTAACCAGACTAAAGTCGAGGGGGAGGAAGCCTCTGATGCTGTAAAAGTTTCCACCTAAGTCTTGATTCTCTGTCTGAAGATGATGCCACTACCCCATTTAAAAAGTATTTCAGACTATGGACAGCGTAAGGGGAGCATCATTCATTCATGAAAGGCTTTGTTTGATTCTAAATTCTCTCTTTTCAGCTTATTCTCTGTAAAACTCTTCTAATGATGTGGTCGTTCGCTCTGTGTACACCATGCAGGGAGCGAGTTCTTCCCGTGGCACGAATATTACTGAATACACTGGCGACCCCTGAGGTACACCATATAGTGAACAGAACAAAAACAAGACAGTAATATGTATGCTGCATATAGAGTAGGCGATATGATCAAGAACTTTTTAATAGCACAGTACAGTTAGTTCCCAGGCCTCATATCTTATTGGACAGAGAACCGAAGAAGAGATTCTTAAATAAAGTTATTTTTGTTTTCTTTGGGCACAAAAAGTATTCTTGTAGCTTCATAAAATTAAGGTTGAACCACTGATGTCACATGGACTATTTTTTACAATATCCTTACTAACTTTCTGGGCCTTCAAAGGTTTCAACAGCTTTTGGATTTCATCAAAACTATCTTAATTTGTGTTCTAAAGATGAACGAAGATCTTATGGGTTTGGAACAACATGAGGGCAAGTAATTAATCAGGCATGTGATTGGCTAAGGACAAAAAAGCAGGAAAATATACTAAGACACCCCCCCCCCCCCCCCGGATAATGATTTGCGGTTGTTGGTTGGGAAAATTAACCGAAATGAGCATCCCTAATAGCTAGCAAATACAAGTAAGTTAATGTTAATGCAGCTTAAACATCCTGCCATAGTAGAAAATCACTCAAAATCGATCATCTAATCCAGGGGTCTTCAACTAAAACGGCTCGAGGTCCAGACAATTATATATAAAAAAACTATTTATGTTTTTTTGCGAGACCAGGGTATCTGCAGCATATTTAATCTTAAATTCTACACATTTAAATACTTTTTTAAAGACCTGAACAAAATTAATAAATAAATAAATTATTAAAATGACTGTAAAAAGCATGATTTACAATTGAGATGCAGATTTCCCAAAACAAAAAAGATTTCTTAAATTATAAAATTCACATTCCAGCCTTCAAGAGTCAAAAGTATCAATTCTTATATTAATTTAAACAATTATTGTCAATCAAGTATTATATTAATTAACATATATTTTATTGCCTTAATAGTTTAAATTTGTATAACACATGATCTTGTCGATCCATCAGATAACATTTACAACTCTACGTGTTTGGTGCTTAAAACCATTGACTGATTTGTTTACATTGGTCTTTTTGACAACAGTAGACGTTCGAGCTGATAAAAAATGTCAGATCATTCTCTTCCAGCAGGAGGCGCTATCAGAATGATACACAAAACAGCGCCACAGCTGACTTTGAAACGCACAGCGCTCATATTTATTCAATGGATAACCTTATAAAGTTCCATCGCAATTCTTGCCTTTCAGTCCCCACATTTAAGACCACCTGAAATAATTAGTCTTTCTTAACCCCTAATAACACTACAGTCATCAATAAATATGAAGAGCTTTATTTCAAGAACTGACTTTCAAAAACCCTTAGCCTACACAAAATACGTTTCTTTTTATTTTGCAGAAGAGAAATATTAGGGAAGTAAATTAATATCAGCATATGAAGTATATTCGTCTATCATTGTCTCTTAGAGAATGTGTACATTAGATGCTGAAAGCGCTGTTTTTACTTTCACTTTAATGTATGCAGTTTTCACGTTGCTTGTGTGATATCCATTGGCTCACCGTCGTGGTTTAAAATATAAATATGTATAAAAATACAGTATAAAAAGATATATTTACAATATTTTGCGACGTAACCCCAAAATAATGCATTTTCCATCAACGTTTTTCACTCACTGAAAGCTACATCTGTCTGCCGATCTTTTCTCTCCTCGCTGCACGGAAGATTGCACCCAAACGCTGACCCTAGTGTGCTTGATGTAAATGTATTTATTAGAAATAGCGTTTGGCATTTTTTTTATTATTATTATGTCAAAAGCTTTCACGGTCCGCATGGACGCATCTTGCGGTCCGGAATCATACTTCGCCATCCGCCATTTGCGAACGGTCGCAAATACGTGACATAGGTCACATTTTCAGGTCGAAAAATCCGGAATTCCGGATTAATCCGGAAAAATCACATCCCTGATTAATGACAGAATTTTCATTTTTGGGTGAACTATCGCTTTAAGTGGTAGTAGTCTGAGCCAGCAAAGCTGCTATACATATTTTTTGATATAAACTGACAGGAATGTGGACCATACGTTCAAAGACTGGAGTTCTGTCGTCCCCTGTCATGCCGCAGAGCAGCACTGCTTCCTCAATGTAACATTACTGTATGTGTTTCAGTATCTGTCTGAAGCACTTTTGACTTCCTCTGCTTTCCCCTTTCCTCGGCCAGGCTCAACTCACCGCAGTCTCACTCCTTCTCCCCCTCACCCCTCTCTCACCTTTCCATCTCTTTCAGTGCTCCGAGCGCTTGCCCTGGGACTAATTAGAGAGAAGTTGCAGCTCCGAGCGTAGCTCTGCTGACATTGGGAAGTAAGTGTGCGTTAGTGTCGGTGTGTACGTCTGTGTGTGCACATGTGTGCATTAAAGCGAACTGCTCTGCTCTCAGACAAAACAGCAGGATCTTTGTTTTATTATTTATCTAACTGCTTCTCTCCATCACATTCTCTCTCTATTCCTTATTCTGTGCTGCGAACAAGTACCAGTGTGGATTTTGCAGAGCTGCTTTGTAGCTTCCCATGCAGAAGTTACTCGAGTTACAACTACAGTCAAGCTACTAACAGAAAGTAGCTAAGGCCTAATAATGGGCAATATGGTATAATGCTTTATAATAAGCTCACATTTGTTAACATTAACTAAGATGGTTTGTCTTACTCAACATAGTTATCTTAAGTTAACAAATGAGACTTGCGAAGTGTTACCATGTGTTAGATACACTACCATTCAAAGGTTTTTGAACAGTAAGATTTTAATGTTTTTAAAGAAGTCTCCTTTGCTCACCAAGCCTGCTTTTATTTGATCCAAAGTACAGCAAAAAAGGGGAAATTCTGAAATATTTTGACTGCTTAAAATAACTGCTTTCTATTTAAATATATATTAAGTTTTAATTTATTCCTGTGATTTCAAAGCTGAATTTTAGCATCATTACTCTAGTCATATGATCCTTTAGAAATCATTCTGTTATTCTGATTTGCTGTTGCTGTTGAATAAAAAAAACTATTTATTATTACAGCTGAGTAAAATTTTTTCAGGTTTCTTTGATGAATAGAAAGTTCAGAAAAAGCATTTATCTGAAATAGAAATCTTTTGTAACATTATAATGCCTTTGTCATTACTTTTGATCAATTTAAAGCATTCTTTCTAAATAAAAGTATTAATTTCTATAATTTATAGAAATTATACTGACTCCAAGCTTTTGAATGGTATCATGTATAATGCTACAAGCATTATACTAAGCTTTTTATTTCAGATAAATGCTGATCTTTGGATCTTTCTATTAATCAAAAAATCCTGAAAAAGTTTACTCAAGTGTTTTAAATATAATAATAATAATAAATGTTTCTTGAACAGCAAATCAGCATATTAAAATGATTTCTGAAGGATTATGTGACACTGAAGAGTGGAGTAATTATGTTGAAAATTTAGATTTGATCACAGGAATAAATGAAAATATCTTCAAATAATAAACAGTTATTTTAAATAGTAAAAATATTTCTTTTTTTTTTTTGGTTTGTTGTTGCTGGATCAATTAAATGCAGGCTTGGTAAGCAGAAGATACTTCTTTAAAAACATTAAAAATCTTACCGTTCAAAAACTTTTGACTGGTAGTATATACACATGCAAATGCAAATTTCTCATATTAATTGTATATTTTTTATCGTTTTTTGTAATAGTGTACAAAAAATGTACAAATGTCACAAATAAATCTATAAAAAAATCTAGAATTATTTGGAATAATTAAGATTTTTTTAATGTTTTTGAAAGTCTAAATGCTGCATTTATTCATCAGAAAATGCAGTAAAAACACCAATATTATAAAACATCATTCGAATTTAGAACCATTTTCCTTTTTTAGATGCAATTTATTTTTGCGATGCAAAACTAATTTTTCAACAATTTTTTCCAGTCTTCAGTGTCACATAATCCATCAGATTCTAATATGTTGATTTGCTGCTCAAGAAACATTTATTATCATTATCAATGTAATGTTCTGCTATTTGGAATAGCAGCTTATTTATGGAAAAGCTACGGTTTTGAAAACAGCTAAGCTACTGTCACCCAGCTGAAAAAAGGTATGCTTAACAGCGTCGCTACTTTTAGTTTGTTACTCCCAGCACTGTTTTGCATGACTGTCTAGACAAAACTTGCATCTAATTGGTGAACTGACATGTTGTAATATAATACAGGATCTGCCAGCGTGAATCTGAAGGGCTGCATTGCACATGAAGAATCCAGATTGGAATATTCTATAGTGAGGAGTGATACTTTATCATGGGATAAACAAATGGTAATGTGGCGGGCTGTGAGCAAATCAATGTAATTGATTGTTTGCAGCTTGGTGAAATCCTCAACGCACTTCATGCATGTATCATTTATCACATCAGCTAAACCCACATCCCCGCGGTGCCTTTGTTATAACAAAATTGTATTGCGTTTTTATATTGGCCAACAAATACAGTGTCAATTATCATCTAATTAATCTTTCTAATAAGGCTTTGGTTAAGCACCAGCAGCCACATCATTTTACAAGCCTCCTGATGCTGTATATAGATTATTTAGCCTGAGATTAGTATAATTCAGAGGCCAGGATTACAGTCGTGTGGGGTGTTATTGATCTGGAGCTCTGAGCTGCGTCGATGGAGGACAGCGCAGACATTTTCTTGTTTTGTGCAGCGAGATGTTCCGGTTTTTCAGGAGAGAGAGGGCCGCTGGACCGGGCCGGTCGATATAGCAGCAGAGCTAACCCGACTGTTACCAGCGCTAATGCATAAACAGAGGATTACAGGAGCTGTCTGATCTGCCTGTAGTACAAAGGATGGACATGGTGGGACTATTGACAAGACGTGCATTACTGGGAAATGTTTTATGGCTGAGTTACTTGCGTAACTTGATTTACCCAAGTACAACGTGTTCCTTAGTAAACATGTTAGTTCTGGAACAACATTTACATCAGCCAATCAGATTTAAGATCTCTGCTTGGACCAAACTCTCTGGACTTCCATGATCCTCACTACTCTGATACTACAAGACCTTTCCAGTTCTACTTTATATTCCTATTGAAATTTCGATCAACATTTTTTTATGTAGACATTGATATTATATTTATTAAGATATATTTGAATATGAATCAATTTATATTTCTTACAATAATTACATTATTGTAAATAAACACATGAAGTATATTTATGACAATAATGTGTATACAGTGTGTGGTACATACAGTATCTCACAAAAGTGAATACACCCCTCACATTTCAGCAACCATTTTAGTATATCTTCTCAAGGAACAATACTATAGAAATTAAACTTGAATATATGTTAGAGTAGTTATTGTGCAGCTTGTATAGCAGTATAGATTTTCTGTCCTCTGAAAATAACATACAGCCATTATTGTCAAAATAGCTGGCAACAAATGTGAGTACACCCTAAGTGATAGCAGCAGTATGTTGTTTAACCATGCAAAGCCACATTCAGCCTATTCATCATGTTTATGTTTTTGTCTGCTTGACAGGACCATACAAAGTTATGTATCTTGTATTAGAGCAGTTAAAATGAGGCGCTTATACAATTCTCTCATACTGACTACTGGATGTTCAACATGGCATCTCATGGCAAAGAACTCTCTGAGGATTTGAGAACTAAAATTGTTGCTCTCCACAAAGATGGCCAAGGCCATTAAAGGTTTCACACTGCAACAAGTCGGTTTGCATAGGCGTTGTCCCAGAAGAAAGCCTGATCTGAAGCTGGCTCACAATAAAACCCGCAAACAGTTTGCTGAAGACAACCAGTCCAAGAGCATGAATTACTGGAACCATGTCCTGTGGTCTGATGAGACTATAAGATAAACTTGTTTGGTTCAGATGGTGTCCACCATGTGTGGAGATGCCCTGGTGAGGAGTACCAAGAAAATTGTGTATTGCCTACAGTCAAGCATGGTGGTGGTAGCATCATGGTCTGGGAAGCAGCAGTTCATTGAGGGAAACATGGATTCCATTTGTACATTCTGAAGCAAAACATGATGCCTTCCCTTTAGAAACTAGGCCGAAGGGCAGTTTTCCACCAAGATGACAACCAAGACACCAAGATGATGGTGCGGAAGCTGAAAGTGAAGGTGATGGGGTGGCCAAGTATGTCTCCAGACCTGAACTCTATTAAGCACCTGTGGGGCCATCCTCAAGCGTAAGGTGGAGAAGCACCATGTGTCTAACGTCCAGCATCTCCGTGAGGAGTGGAAGAGCATCTCAGCAACAACCTGTGCAGCTCTGGTCAATTCCATGGCCAGGATGATTAGGGTATTAGGCTAACACAATATATTGACACTTTGGATAAGTTCACTTAGGGTGTACTCACTTTTGTTGCCAGCTACTTTGACAATAATGGCTGTATGTGGAGTAATTTTCAGGGGACAATAAATCTATACTGCAATACAAGCTGCACATTGACTACTCAAACAATATATCCAAGTTTAATTTCTATAGTATTATTGTCCTTTGAGAAGATATACTAAAATGGTTGCTGAAATGTGAGGGGTGTACTTACTTTTGTGACATAATGTATATATATACTGTGTGTGAATATGTAAAACATGTCTGTGTGTGCATGTTTAAAATTATTGTAATAAATCTAATAAAATAGAGGAAAATTGCATAAAAATTGAATTTGTATATGTGTGTTTAATATGTGTTAGGAAATGTTAGGAAATTTGAATTGTATTGTTTTTGAACCAGTTTTTTTTTTTAAACTGATTTTAAAATTGTAATTAATTTAATTTAATTTAATTTTAAACAAACTGATTTATTAAATGAAATGGACTTTATTAGACTTGGATTTTATTAGCTGTACAGTCAGAGAAGATACTGCTAGATATCTTGTACTAAGGTTTTCTGGATAGTTTTTAGGGCATTGCCAAGCGGTTGTTTTGCAGTTGCTAGGGTGTTGCTATGGGTGGATACATACTGATACATATCGCCGGTTTGTGTAGCTAAGGGCAGCTGCAGTGGAAACAAATGTGCAGCTCTGCCTCATTGCACCATGAATTCATCACCAATACGCAACGCAATCGATCCCACAGACTCACTGACCAGAGATCAGAGTGCGGCCAGCCAAAGGAAAATGTGTCGCAAGCAACTCCACCTGTGGATGACCCCAGATCAGGTCAGGCCTCACAGGGTAAATGGGACGTTACTAACACCAGCAGGAGCCGCTGACCCAGGAGCAGCTGAGTGCAGATGCCGAGGAAATGAGATGTGAGTAATGCCACTGTCAGGAGCTGACCTGAGATCAGATGCTGAAAGAATGAAGACGTGACCGTAATGATGACCGCCGAGGGTGGGCTGACCGCGAGCGGCATCGCAACAGGTTCAGTCGCACTGCGGTCTGCTCTTTACAGCTCTCTCTTCGGTTATTTGCTTATCATTAGCACTAGCTTGGATAAATGGGCTAATAGTGCGGAAAATGATTTCTTGAGCGGCCGCGGCTAATGATGAGTTTTCATTTTTAATGCGGCTTGTATTATTAAAGCGTAAATATGTTTAGCGCTTGAGAAAAACAAAGAGAGCGCAACCAGAAAAGGCACTCTAAAGACATTTCCTTTGTAAACACAGCAGACGCCAGATCTTTTTTTTTTTCCGGAGATCATGATGAATTCTGGGTACTGTCGGAAAGGTACATGATGCAAGGTTGATTTGATCAGACAATGACGCAGTTCTTTCATTTCTTTCCTCTTTCAATTTTGTTGTCTGAGAAGTGTAGCCGTGGAACAGCTTAGGAAAGAGAGCGAGCGAGAGAGAAAGGCCTCGACAGGCAACAACCCTCATGTAAAATGCATAGAAAGCTGTGATGTCAGTTTACTACGGCGCGCTCTGCAGTGAATGCACATATTCTGCACTGAAGCGCTCTCACTCGTGAACTGCGTTTGGCACTGGGGAGGCTCTCCTCACCCTGTTAGACTTCTTCATTAACAAACCTCACACCAAACTGCGCCGCATGACATGCAACTTCATTGCAACATCTGAACTCCTACAAGAGATTATGATGAAATGTAGGGCATTTTTATCATATGGAGAAAATGCATGGAAGCCCGTTTTCTCTAGGTAAAAAATAAGTCATTATTAAAAGGCAATTATGAATGTTTGCGTTTTCGCGACATCTCACAACTGGGAATTTTGCATAATGCCTCATACAACTTCATATCTCTTAATTGTGATTTTAAATCTCATGTGTCTTTATATATCACAGCTGTGACTTTTTCTAAATTCACAATTGGGACTTAATACTAAAAAATGTTATCTTTTTCTTTTTAAATTGACTCACAATTGACTTTATGACATAACTGTAATTGTTTTTATTTTTTATAACTGACTTTTTCTTAATTGCGACTTTATATTTTCATAATTATGACTTTATTTTCCATAATAGTCATTTTTATAATTGCGACTATATCTATAGTTTTTTGCCATTATATCTCACAATTGCAACTGTATTATTCACAATTGCAACTTTATATATCACTATTGTTGATTTATTTTCTGTAGTTGTGAAAATATATCTCATAATTAAACATAGTATTTTGGTAACTACAGTTTTATTTCTCATAAGTCATTTTTTAAAATTGCGACTATCTCAATTGCAACTGCATTTCTCACTATTGTGACTTTATATACCACCACTGTGACTTTATTTCCTGTAATTGTGAAATTATATCTCACAATTAAACTTAGTATTTTCGTAATTGCAACTTTATTACTCATAATAGTTTTTTGCCACTATATCTCACAATTGCAACTGTATTATTCACAATTGCAACTTTATATATCACTATTGTAAATTTGTTTCCTGTAGTTGTGAAAATATATTTCATAATTAAACTTAGTATTTTCGTAACTGCAACTTTATTTCTCATAATAGTATTTTTTTATAATTGTGACTATATCTCTCAACTGCAACTGCATTTCTCACAATTGTGACTTTATATATCACCACTGTGACTTTATTTCCTGTAATTGTGAAATTATATCTCACAATTACACTTTGCACAATTACAACTGTATTTCTCACAGTTACAACTTTATATATCACAGTTGTGAATTATTTTTTTGTAATTGTGACTTTATATTTTCATAACTGTGACTTTATTTAGCATAATAATCATTTTTATAATTGTGACTATATCTTAGAATTGTAACTTTAAGTCACTATTGCGACTTTATTTCCTGCAATTGTGACTTGATATCTCACAACTGACTTTGTATTTTCATAATCAGGACTTCTCTTCTAGTCATTTTTTAAATGCCACTATATCTCACAATTGCAACTGTTTTTCTCACAAATGCAACCTCATACATCACAATTGTGACTTTATTTCTTGTAATTGTGAATGTATCCCACAATTGACTTTATATTGTCATAACTACAATCTCACATTTGCAACTTTATATTACATCTGTGAGATTATTTATTGTAATTGTGACTTTATACATTACAATTGTCTATATATTTTCCTAATTGCAACTTTATTTCTCATAATAGTCATATTTAAAAAAAATGTCACAATATCTCACAAATGAAACTATTTCTCATAATTGCAATTTTATATTTCACAATTGTGACTTAATTTGACTTCATATCTCACAATTGACTTTACAATTTCATAATTACGACTTTATTTCTAGTAATAGTCATTTGTTATATTTGTGACTATATCTCACAATGGCAAATTTATCTATCACTATTGTGATTTTATTTCCTGTAATTGTCATTTTAAAAAAACTATATCTCACAATTGCAACTGTATTTCTCACAAATGCAACTTTATACATCACAACTGTGACTTTATTTCTTGTAACTGTTACTTTTTACCTCACAATTTGACTTTTTTCATAATTGCAACTTTCTTTCTCATATAAAAAATTCCCACTAAATATCACAGTTGCAACTTTAAATTTCACAACTGCATCTTTATTTCTTGTAATTATGGCTTTATGTCTCACAATTGACTTTATATTTTTATAATTGTGACTTTATTTCTCATAGCAGTCATTTTTTATGATTGCGACTATATCTCACAATTGCAATTGTATATATCACTATTGTGACTTTATATCTCACAACTGACTTAGTATTTGTGACTTTATTTCTCATAATAGTCATTTTTATAATTGCAACTGTATTTCTCACAAATTCAACTTCATACATCACAATTGTGACTTTATTTCTTGTAATTGTGACTTTGAATCTTACAATTGACTTATATTTTCATAACTACATCTTTCTTTTTTCTTTTTTTATAATTGTGACTACTTTATTTTTTACGACTGCAACTATATAATTTTAAACTTATAAGATTTTAAACTTTATTTGGTATTTTCCTTTTTAGAAAAAACAGGCAAAGTGTGTTCTTATACTTGTTTTTTGATATGAAAGACACAAAGCGTGTGCTGTGAATTCCCCAGAAGAAACTCACACGATCGCTCACATGACATGCGACTTTTGTTGTAAATGTCATGCTTGTATTTGTCAGCGGGGGGTCGTAGTGCTAAAACGTCCTCTAAACATTGGCCTTCATTGCTTTGACTCTAACTTGGTGTGGGCAGACTGCTGAGAGGACATGCATTTGAATTCCACACATCAAATCACCATAACTGCAATCAATGTTGACACGCCGGTGGTCGCAGGGGCCGGTGTTACTGCTGTTAAATCATTCTGCTTTATCAATCCTTTGAAGGGTTTAGAGTGCACGAGACGCCCTCCCTGCAAACACGTACACACACGCGCGTACATACTATCTCTGGATCCGCAGAAAGGTTCTCTGTTGCTTCAAAGATCCGGTTTGGCCTGCTCACATCCCAAAATGCAATGCTTCCCTTATCTCTGCAAACCATAAAGAACCACCATGTAAATCCCCCGTTGATAAATTGAAAGATTGCAAAATGCTCGCACCCTCTTTATTGCTCTCATTAAGTTCGGTTCATTTGCATCGTCGCCAGTCTTTTGTTAGTTACATATTGAGATTTAAAGTCATGGGAAGCCACGTATACGAAAACTTTTCAAACAAATTGGTTTCCATGGCCTTTTTTACTTGTCACATTTTCTTAAGTCGCAACGGAATTTATGTCTTGCCTAAATAATTAAACGCCTTTGTTTGAGTGAGTCTGGCCCTCAAAACTACTTTTAAGTGGATGATAGTTAAGTGTTTAAAAGGATTGCCTTAAAATTTATGATAAAAGGATGCTGTTATTGAAAACAGAGCCAAATGATGTCACCGAAAACGTTCACTGTTTGTCTAAAGTGCTGTGTTAAAGTTTGTACATATGCCAGTTTGAACATGATGTAAAATATTGCAAAAGCCTCTACACAAATCTAACAGTATTAAAGATGTTGTGCTTAAAACAAGCAAGGAGAATTTGCCAAGAAGTAAAACTAAGTAAACAATTATAAATATTAAAAACAGCTGTGCTTCCTAATTATTTTGTAGTTTAAATATTTTGACACAAATTTCACATTTCGATTTGATTTGATTCAATTTCGATACAATATTGATTAGTATGAATATTTATCAGGTACAGTACATGGCATGGAAAACAAATCTCTCAACTAATGCTGTAAAATATACATGTGAGTTAGTACTACATTACTATAATGTTGATGTTAATGTTGTTAAAATTATAGTACTCAACTAAACTAAAAGTTAACTTGAACTTTAAATTATATCATTATATTTCTACTCCAATTCATTTTTTGAACTATAAACATTTAATGCTGGCTGTAATAAAAACTTGACAGATTTATTAAAACTTAAATTTTGAAGAACAGTAAAAATTATAAATATAGCTGCAAGCAGCAATTAAGGGGCCAATCACAATCAGGGGCAAAATATGGAGCTTAGCATGGCATGTAGTAGTCTCAGCCTCAGGCGTCACGCCCACGGAACGTTGGCTAAACGTCTGATGCATATGGTACACTTAACTGGAAACACTTCAGGAATGTCGAAGTCGTGATATGATTAGTTGAATTTGATCGGATATCCGGAACACGCGAGTGTCGCGTTTATTTTCGGTCCGCCGGGAAACAAAGCGCAGAATGATTTACTCGCGTTTTGCTAAAAGGTGCTTATGCAGACGCCGTTGTTGTTATACACATTTGCAACGTTCGCGAACAAGTTACTGACTTACTGCTTGTTCTCCCTCTTCTTCGTTAACTTTCAATGCTGGTTATTTCAATGACTTGTGGGGGCATTTCTACACCCTGAAACGTGACGCTGAACGAAACGAACTGTGATTGGTTGTTTGACATGTCGGTCAAACGGCCTTATGGGCGGGCCTTGGCCAATTAAAACTGCCATGAATTCCAGACTTTCAGCCGTCAGTCTGAAGGTCTGACTACGCGAGACTAGGCATGTAGTGGCTGACCAACTGCAATAATGAGTAATTAAAGCCATTTTAGAATGATTTTCATCAAAATGGCTGAAAAATCATAAATACAACCTTTAGTAATATGATTTCATGGGATGTCACTTTTGACCAATAGATAGCACTGTTATTAAATCAATGTGTCAATATGTCAAAGCTTTGCAGAGATACAGCCTCAGATGTAGTCTGGCATCATGCCTCAAATTTGTTGCGTCGCTATACAAAAACGTTTTTGTCTATCAACACGAAATCCATAACAGTTTGTCGGCACAGTCTGAAGATTATCTAATTAGATTTTGGTGAAAATTGGATCCAATGGTCGAGGAGGAGTTCGAAAAAGTTTTCAAAACAAATCAAAATGGTGGACAGGAAGTACAGTCAACCATGGAATTATTGGTGATAATCGGACTAATGTTTTAGGAGGAGTTAGAAACAGTAGGTTTTCAACATTAATCAAAATTGCAGACAGGAAGTTCATCCAATTATGGCATAATTGGTATTGGTGTTCTCGCCATTATCCCAGGAATATAACAAGACCAATTGTTTCATTACAGTAGGGTAATTTAAACAAAAGTTATTAGCATTTTTCAAAATGTTATTATAACTTTTGCCTCCAAACTTTTTGAGTACTGTCAGGGCATGGTGCTAAAGACACATACCAAGTTTCATAATGACATGTCAATGAGTTTGTAAAATATAGCATTTTACAACAAAACTCAAAATTGCCGATGCTCAAAATGGCTGACATGGGAAAATTGGGTATGGTTTGACTCGGCATGTTCCACTGAATCTAAAGAGACCAGTGTGATTTTTGGTCAAACCATTTAGAAATTATAAAAAATAGCCATTTTTCATATCTCCTGACCACTAGGTGGCACTGCGCCAAAACACTGCAGGTACCCTCAGGTCATGCTTGTTTTAACACAAACCAAGTTTGGTCTCAATATGCCAAACCGTTGTGGAGATATAGCCTCACATCCATTTTTGAATGCTTTTCGTAGAACTCGTTCATGCATTATTCAAGATCGGTTTGACTAATTAACTTGAAGTTTATCTGAGCCAATTTTGGTGAAAATCAGACAAACCGTCTAGGACGAGTTAAAAAAAAAGTAGGCTTTACAAACTATTAAAAACAGCGAAAAAACGAAAACAATATGATTTTTACATTTTGGTGTCCATTTGACTTGGCATGACCCAAGTGAAACTTTGGACAAGAGGTGGCGCTAGAGAATTTGAGTTAGAGACTTCAAACTTGCTATGGTTAATGTTATGACTGTTCTCTATCTGTGTGCCATTAGGTTTCTTCGCACCTTCTGTGCTTGGCCCCTAATGAATATGTTATATGGTGCACATATATTTAGCAAAATGCTCCTCTCTAGAGTTCATTTTTCTAGCTGACTATTAACTTTATGGTCACCAAATATGTTTTTTTTTCTGAGGTAAATGTGACTTATTGATGTCTTTTTGAAACACTAAATGAGACAGGATACGGATTTCTGTAAGTCCTGTAAGTACTATTTCTTTTAACATACTTTCGGATGTTCACATTAAGCAGCATTTATTCTTTGAATACAATAATAAAATGGACAGAATTTTAAATCTGAGACATTGTTTCATATCAAAAGTAACAAAGCACAGAGCTTATTGCAATTTTTGTATATTGGATGCGATGCACGCTACTAGGTAGCGTTCACTAACTGAAAACGCTAATCTAATCGATCCCTGAGATTTAAGAATCAATATCGTTTCGCAAAAATGAGAATTGATTACTTTTTTTCAGGATTCTTTGACTTTTTATCAATTTAATGCATCATTGGTATATTAAAGTATATAAATTTCTTTAAAAATCTTACTTTAGAAATCTCACCTAAACCTCTGAATAGTAGCATATCACGGTTTCTACAAAGATACTAAGCAGCAAAAAAAATTTCAATGTCTATAATAATAAGAAATGAGCACATATCAGCATATTAGACTGATTTCTAAAGGATCATGTGACACTGAAGACTGGAGTAATGGCTGCTGAAAATTCAGCTTTGCATCACAGGAATAAATTACATTTTAAAATACACTAAAATTAAATTGTAATAATATTTTTTGATTTTACTGTATTTTTCATCAAATAAATACAGCCTTGTTAAGCTTGATTAATTGTTCCAACCTTTTGAGATATATATACATATATATATAGTGGAAACCTTTATTCGTGGAAGATGATGCCATTCAATCTGTTTTTGGAGATTTTTGAACAAAACTCATCGCTAAGACACAGATGGCACACGCCAACACTGCCTCATAATCGGTTGACTCAGCTAGAACTGATGCTTCGACATATTTCCAACATCTATATGCTCGACACCTTTGCTCCATGAGAAGTAACAGCCAAGATCCGTCCCCCCTAATCACACTGTCTACATTCCACTGCCAATCACACTCCACGTCTCCAAGCTCGGTAATCAAACTGGCTCTCAGCAAACCGCCATCTTATTACCTCCACGCAGGTGTGATCATTTCCAGGGGGCAATCCCATGGCTTCATCAGCAGCCCCTGTCCTCGGAGACCCACCGAGAGCCGAGATGAGGGACGCGTGCGGCGCGCATGAGTGAGCGGGAAGATAATTGTCCACATCTGTGTCTCTTTATTCTGACCATCAGCCATTCAAGAATCTGTCTGTCAGCGGGAGGCCCTAAGCAGAGGAGAGATGCTTAGAAGAGGGAAAAAAGAGAGCCAGAAGAAGAAGGACTGAGAAAAATATGAGGGGAAATATGGTGGAAGGGAGATAAGTTCAGCCAGTGGAGGGTGTGAAATATCAGCAAATGGGAGAATCTCACAAAACTAGCCAAGAACAAAAAAGCAAAAAACATCAATTATATGCAAAATAAATTCTAAATCATATATTGTTTTTGTACCGATACATTTATTTTTGTTATGAGTGTTTTTACAACGTGTCATCAATTGGCCATATTGGCGGCACTAAATGTAAACAATGCCACTGAACTAAACAAAACTGACATATTTTGCTGATTATTACTCATGAAAATGGTCAGTTATTGTCATGTTTTGGGCTGTACTAATTGATTGGACCAGGAAAAACATTTGGAGTACAACAGACTGTGAAAAGTTATAACAAATCAAGGAGAAGAGTGCAAAAAACTGTCTGAGCAACAAAAGGCGTTTGTGTTTGGCCAAACTGAACCAGGATTTCCAAGGCAAGAATATTGACAACATTTATGTTCTTATCATTTCCAGTCAGGTAGGTGAAATATTAGGCTGATACCTTACACTGTAAAAAAATTGCTGTAGTTCTGCAGCTGGTTGCCAGTAACTTACTGTAGATTTTTAATTTATGTTATTTACTGGCAACAGTTTGTTCAAAGTTAAATGAACATTAAACATTTACAAGTCTTTGTCTTTACAGAATAAAACTATAAAATAACAACCTACTGCAAAGCATTCTGGGAACCAGAAACCTTCATCAACCTTTTTCTGTTTTTTTTCTTCAGATTTTGTTTCCCAGAATGCTTTGCATGAGGCTGTTATTTTAGTTTTATTCTGTAAAGATAAAGACTTGTTAATGTTTAATGTTCAATTAACTTTGAACAAACTGTTGCCAGTAAATAGCATAAATTAAAATCTACAGTAAATTACTGGCAACCAGCTGCCAGTAATACTGTAATTTCTACAGATTTTGTTTACAGTGTAATTAATACTCCTTGTATGCATCTTTACCACCTATTAACTTTAGCTTGTCAAAATACTGCACCCTTTCTTGCTAAGTCCTTCTCTATAAGATTTAGCAGCTTCCACATGTTTTTTTTTTTCATGGTTTAGACAGCATAAATTAGCAGAACAATGTATTCAGAAGCACATTATCCGTGCAATTCATGCTGTTGTTTACATCCGAGTACTGCCAAAATATGGCTGTGCATCCAGGTAACTAACCAAACTGTGACGTAAGTGCAAACCCTCAACTGTAATTTTTTTTTTTTTTTTCCCAAACAACAGCTAAACTTCAAAGTCCAAGTGTCTGTTTGGCACTTCATGGTGAACTAAACCAGAATGTGAAAATAAATAACAAAACTCTTCACCGTTCATTTAAACCAGCTTGAAGGCACTTGAAGAAATGTGTTTGGAAAGCCAGCGCCAAATCTGCATGAATAGCTACAGACTCTACCTCCATTCACAGCTGTCGTTCATCACTTTCCCAATCCTCACAGTTTGTGTTCCAGGGAAACAATGACCAAAAGTCTTTAATGATGACATCTGTTCCTGTCGAGACATGTCAAATTAAAAGTACCCCTTTATTTAGACTGCATTTACCAGGCAAGGTCTGATGAACACATTTTGTATTTTGACACATTTGATTTTTTGGACTTTGTGGGTAAACATTAAGACCCAAGGACTAGAGAAGGAATAGATTAGATTCATTAGATCAAAATTAGAATTCAGTTACACTACCAGTCAAAACTTTTAAGAATTTTAATGTTTTTAAAGAAGTCGCTTCTGCTCACCAAGCCTGCATTTATTTGAAATATATATATTTATTTATCTAAAGTACAGCAGAAACAATAACATTTTGAAATGTTTTACTATTTAAAAATAGTATTTTCTATTTGAATATATTTTACAATGTAATTTATTTCTGTGATCAAAATTACATTTTCAGCATCATTACTGCAGTGTCACATGATCCTTCAGAAATCATTCTAATATGCTGATTTGTCCAATAATCTTTTATTATTATTATTATTATCACTAAAAAAGTTGAGTATATTTTGTAAGATACTTTGATTATAGAAAGATCCAAAGATCAGTATTTATCTGAAATAAAAAAAAAAAGCTTTTGTAACATACACTATACCATTCAAAAGCTTGTCAGTATAATTTTTTTTCCGAAAGAAATGATAGAAAGTAATACTTTTGTTTCAGCAAGGATGTGGTAAATTGATTAAAAGTGATGATAAAGACATTTATAATGTTACAAAAGATTTCTATTTCAGATGTGAAACTTATTCTGAACTTTCTATTAATCTAAGAAAGAAACCTGACAAAAAATCTACTCAGCTGTTTTCAACCAGCAAATCAGAATATTACAATGATTTCTGAAGGATCGTGTGACTGAAGTAATGATACAAAAAAAAAAAAAAAAAAAAAAAAAAATCAGCTTTGAAATCGCAGGAATAAATTACATTTTAAAATATATTCAAATAGAAAGCATTTATTTAAAATGGTAAAAATATATCAAAGTTTCACTGTTTTTGCTGTACTTTGGATCAAATAAATGCAGGCTTGGTGAGCAGAAAAACAAACAAACAAAAAAAAACAATAAAAATCTTTTGACTTGTCGTGTACACTTACACTATGTCATAAAAAAGCAATGTTTTGTAAAAGTCTTGTTTATGCTGTTTTTATTCCATTACCCCAGTCTTCAATGTCACTTTATCCTTCAGAAATCTTTCTAATATGCTGATTTAATGCTGCTGAAAATTTAGGAAATTGTGATACTCTTTTTCTGATGGAGAACAGCTTTTATTTGAAATAATGAAATATTTTGTAACATTGTAATTGTCACTTTTTAATCCATTTAATTCATTTTTGAATGTATAATGGTTTCCATAAAAACAGCACAACTGTTTTCAACATTCAGAATAATATTAGCATATCAGAATAATTTCTGAAATATCATGTGACACTGAAGACTGGAGTAATGATGCTGAAAATTCCGTTCTGCATCACAGGAAAAAAAAATGCATTTTAAAATATAAACACATAGGAAACTATTATCTTAAATTGTAATATTAAAAATAATAAAACACTAATTATTCCTAACTTTGACCGCCAGTGTATATGCAACAATCTACTTATGTAAATAAATCAGAATTGTTTGACGATGAAGCATTTTGATTTTCCTTGAAGGACAGTTGTTCATTATGCTCCACCCACTTAATAAAAATTTAAAACACCATTTGGGCCTGCAGAAATCTGGAGAGAAAGCAGTAAGACAACCACTAGTACAGGAAAATGAGCCCTTCTTGAAAAGGAAAGGAAAAGGTGCCTGACAAGAAGTGACGCATGTGAAACTATTCACTGAGAGAATCAGAGCATCATTGTGTCGCTCAAGACGCTCATCTAGCAACAAAAGTGGAATGGAGCTTTAATTGCTCTCGCCGTTCGCGGCGGCCGTCATTGACTGTAACTGCTTAGAGGAAAGAAAATCACATCCACTGCCAGGCAGCCATAAATCACAGCTTTACTGGTACATGCACATTTGAGTCTGACAGAATCATTTAAAGACTCGGTGGGCTCGCAATCATAGGGCAATTTGAGCTTTCCTTCAAAAAGAGTTTTAATTGAATTAGTCTGAGCGATTATATGCTCCAAACTAATGGGGGCAGTTTCATCTGCGGGGCTCACTGAGCTGAATAAAGAGCCAAATCTCAGCTCTTCCATCATTACCCTGACTCAAATGTCAGGACACTATCAGATAAACACACGTGCATACAGTTCACCGCCGTTTCAGCGCTTCTGTCTACACAGGCAACTGTCTTCTAAAACATCAAAGACAATTGAAATAGGACTTGTCCCATTCCTGTCAGTGTTTTAGCTTCAAGATTTGATCACTTTTACTTGCTATTGCCAACGATGGTCTTGTTATTTAAAGATACGATGGTCTACTTACCATTGGAGAACTCGTACGGTCGGTATGTAAGCGTCAACTGGAATCACTAGAAGTGCCGTAAACAGAATCCCATCTGTAGCAAAACTATGTGACTTTTATAATAAAGCCGCATTTGTTTAAGAGTAAACCCTAAAAATAGTTCAATTCTGTTTTGTGTAAAACATGCTTAGATTAGCCGATAGGCTGTCAATTCCTTAAATGAAAAGTTGTTTCCTCACAAAAGCAGTTTATTCAGCGTAGTGAAGCTTCTCCGTCATTCAAACAAAACGGCGTGGTCTTCTTTCCCGTGTTAGCATTAGCACGTACGTTTTTTTGGCTAAAGGTTGCAGGATTGCCTTCCATCAAATATCCACCAGATTTTTCCCATAACAGTGGGCATGGCCATTTGTAAATGTTATGGGTCTGGCTTCCGGCCTCGTCCGATAATGTGTATCTGTAATTTAAAAAAAATAATAATAATTTTCAATATTTTATGTAATCTCAGCATACTTATAATCATCATCACCATTTCATCATGGTTCATTTTTGTCCAGTTCAATGCACTCTTCGATTGTCTTATCTGTGAAATCAGTGAATTTTACAATAAAGAAGAATCTATAAAGTAGCAACCCTGGTGAAAAAAACAGCTTAAACCAGCCTAGGCTGGTTGGCTGGTTTTAGCTGGTCAACCAGCCTGGTTTTAGCTGGTCATAGCTGGAAGGCAGGCTGGTTTTAGAGGGGTTTTTGGCCACTTTTCCAGGCTGGTCAGGCTGGTAAACCACCAGCTAAAACCAGCCTAACCAGCCTGACCAGCCTGGCCAGGCTGGGAGACCAGCTTAAACCAGCTACTGTAAGATCAGCTAACCAGCCTAGGCTGGTATTAGCTGTTTTTTTTGTTTTTTTTTCAGCTGGGAAAATGGCTCCTTCGGAACCATAAAACTGGCCCAACCATACAATTTCATCCCAGGCTTGTGAATTTATGTGACAGCCCTTAATGTGCAGTCATATTTATTGTTGGTAGATAAAATTTCATATTTAAAATCCAGATTTGTTTTAGCCATAGAAATTCCTTCTCATGAATTTTTGTATTGTGTTCTAGATGGCTAAACAAATTTGCTACGCTGACCAACAAAAAGTTGTGTGGTTGGAAAGTGACCCTCACACATTGCTATAGTTTTGACAATATAGGCTATATTTTATAGTTTAATTATTTGATATAGTAGTTTTATTTATTATTTGTTTGTATTTATGTGTGTGTGTGTGTGTGTGTGTGTGTGTGTGTGTGTGTGTGTGTGTGTGTGTGTGTGTGTGTATCTGTAATGTGTAATTTAAAAAAAAAATCAATATTGTAATCTAAGCATATTTATAATCATCATCAACACTTCATAATGGTCTATTTTTTCTAGTTTATCACAATGCACTCTGAGATTGTCTTATCTGTGAAATCTGTAACTTTGCAATAAAGAGGAATCTATAAAGTGACAAAATGGCTCCTTAGGAACCATAATAGTGGCCCAACCATAAAATTTCATTTCTAGGCCTGTAAATTTATCTGACAGCCCTTGTGTGGTCAGATTTATTGTTGGTTGATGAAATTTCATTTTTAAAATCAAGTCATGGAAATTCCTCCTCATGAATTTTGTATTGTGTTCAAGATGGTTACACAAATTCGCTATGTTGACCAACATAAAGTTGCATGGTTGCAAAGTGGCCCTTGCTATAGTTTTGACAATGGACCTTTTTGCCAGCAGGTTTGACAGAAAAATCATACAAAATTTTACATATAACACATCTTTTCTATTCACCGTAAGAGTGGGTGAATAAGGTGATTGATTATATGTGTGTGTTTATATAGGCTATATTTTACAGTTTTATTATTTGATATAGTTTTGGTATAGTTTTATTCATTATTTTATATATGGGTGTGTATATCTGTAATTTTCGAAAGTTTTTTTCGATAATTTTCAATACTTAATGTAATCTAAGCATATTTATAATCATCATCAACACTTCATGATTTTGTGTGTTCACAGTGCACTCTGGGATTGCTTTATCTGTGAAATCCCTGAATTTTGCAATAAAGAGGAATCTATAAAGTGACAAAATGGCTCCTTAGGAACCATAATAGGGGCCCAACCATGACATTTAATTCCAGGCCCATTAATTTATTTGACAGCCGTTAATGGGCGGGCATATTTATAGTTGGTAGATTAAATTTCATATTGGAAATCCAGATTTTTTTCAATCATAGAAATTCCTCCTCATGAATGTGTATTGTGTTCCACAAATTCACTAGGTTGACCAACAAAAAGTTGTGGTTGGAAAGTGACCCTCATG
This sequence comes from Garra rufa, assembly GCF_049309525.1. Lineage (NCBI taxonomy): Eukaryota > Metazoa > Chordata > Actinopteri > Cypriniformes > Cyprinidae > Garra > Garra rufa. The sequence continues at coordinate 32,105,196 of NC_133378.1, read as the reverse complement.
CAATGCTGTAGTTTTAACAACGGTCCAGATTGCCACCAGATTTGACAGAAAAATCATACTAAATTTGACAGATAATCTAAGCATCTTTTATATCCGCCTGTTTCTTCCAATAAGAGTGGGTACAACCATTAGTATAATGTATATATGTGTGTGTGTGTGTGTGTAATGTGTAATAAAAAGTTCCAGTTCATCACAATGCACTCTGGGATTGCCTTATCTCTAAATTTTGCAACAAAGAGGAATCTATGGAATCTATAGTGGCCCAACCATAAAATGTCATTCCAGGCCTGTGAATTTGTCTGATAGCCCTTAATGTGCAGTCATATTTATTGTTGGTAGATGAAATTTCATATTTAAAATCAAGATCATAAAAATTCGTATTGTGTTCAAGATGGTCACACAAATTCACTACGTTGACCAACAGAAATTTGTGTATTTGGAAAGTGACCCTCATGCATTACTATAGTTTTGACAATGGACCTTTTTGCCACCAGGCTTGACAGAAAAATCATACTAAATTTGACAGATAATGCATCTTTTCTATCCACCTTTTTCTTCCCGTAAGAGTGGGCATGGCTATTTGTCAATTTTATGGGTCTAGCTTCCAGTCTCATCCATGTCCAGCTATTTTTAGCTGTACAAAACAAATTGGTGTGTCTTACCATTATTTTAATGTATTATCTTAATAATGAACACACTGGTTTTACAGTTTACTGCCCATTGTTATTCTTCTCGTTATTTTCCTTTAGCGGCTAATGAAGCGGAAGTCTTGCCCGGAAGTAGGCTTACTTTCAGGTTGAAGGAAAAAGGTGGATATATAATATAGTGAGGCAATAACAGAAAATCAGAAGACCAGGGACACGAGCAATTTTAGCGAAAAATGTTTAATCTCTCCTTGATGCATGTGTTTATTTACACATAATAAATTTGCAAAATAGGAAAGAGCACAATATTTACACAATGAGCATTTAACAGCCAACCTGTCACAGTTGATTCAAGTCTGAAACTCTTCAAAAGGTATCAGAATTAATAAAGTATTAAAATTCTTTAGTTTTCGTTTTCTTTGAAATCTACATGCTCACATTTTGTTCCTATGCTTAAGTTAACTCATCCTTCCAAAAAAGGATTTTTTTTCAACCATGAGCGAAAATCAAAACCCGGATTGGTCTTTTGGACTGAGGAGGAGTGTAAGAACGAGGGCGTGGCCAGACAGAGATAAAGAGGCGTATGGAAAGAGATGAACTGTGGGTAATGGAGGGGGCCGAGAAAAACGAGAGAGGAGTTGACAAGGCACTCAGTGCGAAACGAAAGCTCTGTGAGTCTGAAACACCTTCTGTTCAGCTTGTTTTTCCTCTACTACGACGTCTTTTTTTAGTTTGTTTGTTCCTGTACTCAAAGTAGTTGTCAAAACAAGTGTTGTTGTAAAATGAGAAGCATCACTCAAATACTTTACACAGCGAAGTCTTTGAAATGGTAGAGTATCTCTGAAGAGTTCCACGTTCCACAACTCAACATCTAAAAACGACTGAAAAATCAAAGATAGCACTCATCATAAAAAAAGTCGAATGAAAAGAAAGGCAAAGACGACATCAAAGTGAAACACACGTCCTGAGACATTACAATGCAACCAGCTGCTTTACAATCACCATCACCAAAGTCCCGCTTACATAGCACAAAGCAAAGCACATTGAGATTTTTCCATTCGGAAACGACAGTAAAAAAAAAAAACATGGTTAGAAAGTACATATTATGATATGTAGAATGAAGCTTTGGAATGAAAATAGAACAGCATGCTTGTATTCTCAAATCATTTTGTAATGTCGAAGCATGCAGAAACTCATCTACTGAAAACGAACTAACGCAAGGAAGGCCAGACGGAAAGGTCTAAGACACCTGTAATGCTAAACGTCCAGCATTTCCTTCTACTTTTTAAAATTAAGACACACACGTCCGACAGTAGTGCGTCCTGTACTTTAGGAAGTCTATCTACTTCATTGACGATTCCTTCCATGTAGCTTGCTCTAAGATTGACATAAATGATCGCTAAGAGTTTTGGAGGGCTAAACACAAACAAGCAAGCAAATCCAACATCGATCTAATTCGTTTTCGGTAAACACCTGTGCGAAGGCAAAGTCTACAAGGAGATTGTCTTTACTGTGGAAGATACGTTGTAGAGAGTTGTGGAGGCCTGCTCCTGGTTGATTAGGAGAAATCGCAATGTCATAAAATCAATAACGTAAACCGTAATCCCAAAATAAATAAATGTGTAAAGAGTGATTCCTTATTACTTTCCCAGCTGGAACGAACCCTGACGTATGGCTGAGGTAACAAACGTTCGGTTGGTGCGCCTCGCTCTTTCTCTCGTTGGGTTTCTGACCTAAATCTTTCAAAGACGTTTCCTTCGCATCTCAGAAAGTCTACTTCTGCTTTAATCTCAGTGGAAAGCCAAAGGAGGGAAGGCTTTCTCTTGTTTGAACACGACTGACTTTAAGAGAACTGCTGCAGCACATGAAAGCGAGTCACTGCAACACACATCCTCGCAGAGTTACCGACGCTCGCAAGAGAGAAGATAAAGAGAAACTCCGAAAAACAACCAAGATGGCGAAGAAAAGTAGCAGAGCTTGACTTTATCTGCTTGATACCCCTGAAACAGTTTGAGAATCGCTTCACATTTGTATTTGTAACACTGCAAAATCTTGATGCAAACGAGTTAGCGGACTGCTGAATTAAGAAAAAGCGCACAAAAACATCAAATAAAAATGGCACGAGGAGGCCAAGTAGCTTATGAGCTCAAATTGAACGACAAAATAAATACAAACACTCCATTAAAAGCTTCTAGTGCTGACTTGATGGGCGTTTAAGAACGTGTTGCCACCTTTTTAAGATGGGTAGCATTCATTAAAAACACGTTCTTTGTTAAGCTTTCAAAAAGCGGAGACTGCTAAAAGAGAAGTGGAACTGCATGGACTTAACATTTGCTACATTTACTGTGACGTCACTGAAGCTTCTCGGAATGTGACATCAACAGTAACGGAACACATTCGTCGGTTCTTCAATCTCAAGTTTTCCTTCATTCTAGACTGATTTGTGCAAAAATGACCGAGGCTTAAGAGTGCTCACGACTGAATATGAGAAACTAACACAAGATGAAAACAGCCAATTATTAATCATCGATCGAGTTTTCCTACGGAATAGCAAACAATGTCCTCAAGTGGCTTTCAGACTGAAACCATAATAGCAATAAAGGTTGAAAAAAGTGTACAAACTAAATATACAGATTCATCCACCAACTAAACAATGAACCTTTTGTTTTTCACGAGGGCGATTTCCCTCAAAAACACTAGGTACCACGTGGGAACACATTTGTCTGAGTTTGTTCTTTTTTGCACATTTTTTTCACTCTCAGTTCTTCAGTCACTACTAGGGTAGTCAACATTTAAATCAAAGCACATTTTTTATCTAAAGAAAATCGTTTTTTGCACTAAACAACATTCAAATAAAACATGGCACAGGACATTTTTTTCGATATTTTTTTGTTTTGTTTCATAGTTCAGTCTTTGTTTCACATATCAAATTCAACTTATTCTTTTCTATGTTAAAATGGAAAACTTTGTACGCATCTTTTCACTCTTTTTGTATAAAAATGCAGTTGTATTTATATATCTATACACATTTATATATATATTTATATCATTTTCATTTGTTGTAGTTCCTGTAAATTGTGCAAATTCAGCAGTAACACAAGTGGCAGGAGACTGGAGTGAGCGAGTTGTTTGATCAACCCAAAGAGTTGATGTTTAAAAAATGTTTAAAGTAAGCGCTAGAACAAAATTCTGTTTGTGGGGACGAAAAAAACACCGCTTTTATCCTTCATGGGCTTTAAGGTCTTCTGGCTCATAATACAAGACATCCTTGGTGAGTAAAAGCACACAAGCGTGGCTCAACACACACTCCAAAAATGATAAAAATCCAAAAAACGAAGTCCTCATAAGTTGGAATGGACGTGGCGTCCGGGGAGACATTCTGGTGGGTGTTGAGTTCAAAGGAAGTGATGAAAGAGGATTTCCACCCTGGGCTGAGGGGTCTCCAGTGTACTGCTTCTGTCCTTGCAGTCCGTTAGCTTAGTGTGTGTGTGTGTGTGTGTGTGTGTGTGTGTGTGTGTGTGTGTGTGTGTGTGTGTGTGTTTGTGTATGTGTGTATGTGTGTGTGTGTATGTGACTGTGGGTGAGGCTCGGGGGCGGGGTCAGGAGGTCGGAGGGAGCCAGCTGAGGTGGGCGGAGAGACGGGGAGGGGGTCCTCAGCTTGCCAGAGCCATGGTGTCGATAACCTGTTCCAGTTTACTGCGCAGTCTCTGTCGCCGAGCTAACTCGTCCTTCTGTAGTGCGGACAGGATCTGTAGAGGAGAAAATGAGCTCAGATTAGAGTGTTTTTATGGTTTAGTTGGTACTTATATAGCTGGTTTACATTTCCCATAATACTCTCTAAGGTAGCAGAAGAACAATAAAACACACAAAGCCTTAATTACGCACTTTATGTGGGTTTTTGCTCTTTATTTTGTTGCACAGGTGCTTGAAATGCTTCCTGTGTTGGTTAGGATGTAAACAATTATTCATTATATCGCAATTACGATTTCTAAACTAGTAAGTAACTTCCTAAGAGGACTAAAACTTGAAATAATGAACTTGATTTTATGCAATGGGAATTGATTGGATTGTGAAAAGGTGCTGGGGGAGGGGCTAAAAACAGAAGGGCTTGATGATGTCATCTGAAAGGAACAGTCGTTTCAGAAGCAGAGCAAATTTAAATTTTATGGTTCAGAAGAATATTTTTGATAATGTTAAAGGGATTATTCATCTAAATATGTCTAAATATGTATAAAGTTGTTATTTTTGTTTTCTTTGCGCACAAAAAGTGGTCCTTAAATGTGTCAGTTGCATTGCTGTCTATGCAGTGTCAGAAAACTCTCGGATTTTATCAAAAATATCCTAGTTTGTGTTCCGCAGATGAATGAAGGTCTTATAGGTTTGAAACGACAAAAAAGTTAAGTAAGTAATTAATGACAGAATTTTTTTTTTCTGGGTGAACTTTTCTTTTAATTTTGAAGGAGAAGTTCAATTCCAGAACAAAAATGTACAGATAATGTACTCACCTCCTTGTCATCCAAAATGTTCACGTCTTTTTTTCTTGAGTCATAAAGAAATTATGTTCTTTAAGGGGAATTTTTCTTCATACAGTAGACTTCTATGGTGCCCCAAGATTGAACTTCCAAAATGCAGTTTAAATGCAGCTTCAAACAATCCCGAATGCGATTGTAAATGATCCCAGCAAAGGAAAAGGGTCTTATCTAGCAAAACGATTGTTTTTTGTTGTTGTTTTTGATTACAATTTATATACTTTTTAACCTCAAACGCTCATCTTGTCTTGCTCTGCCTGCCTGTTTTTCCTGTTTAAGACAGTTAGGGTATGTCGAAAGAAAACTTTTTTTCTACTCAACCTCAAAAATCATTTCAAAATCGTCCTACATTGCTGCAGAAGTTAGCAGTGTGAACACGCAAAAAAGATCAAACACCCTTAACAAAAAAGGTAAAACAGCGTTGTAGAATGATTTTGAAATTGAGGGAGAAAATGAGATGGGAGTTTTTCGGCATACTCTAACTGTCTGGAACCGCAAAATCAGAGTTCAGGCAGAGCAAGACAAGACGAGCGTTCAAGGTTCAAAAGTATATTAATTATTATTTAATTGAAAGTAATTAAAAAAGAAATAATCGTTTTGATAAGACCCTTCTTCCTCAACTGGGATTGTTTAGAACCCCATCTGGGATCTTTTGAAGCTGCATTTAAAATGCATTTTGGAAGTTCAAACTCGTGGGCACCATAGAAGTCCACTATATGGAGAAAAATCCTGAAATGTTCTCCTCAAAGAACAATTTCTTTAAAACTGAAGAAAGGAAGACATGAACATCTTGGAGTACATTATCTGTAAATTGTTGTTCTGGAAGTGAACTTCTCCTATAAAGAAGGTGGGGTTCAAACAAGTCAAGATCTTTAACCACTTGGCTTCATCACTTCCTTTGGGTAGGTGTCTGTCTGCTGACAGAAATGCAAATGTGCCGCTTAAAACTTGTTTGCAAAACAGCGTGTGATGCCAACACCCATCTGTTTGGTTTAACCAAAAGCAAGTGTCTAAATGTAAAGGAAACGGCGAAGAAAATAATCTCCAACACCCTAAGCGTCAGATAATGGACTGCTAATTTCCCTCCTGTTTTCACGCAGGTTCAGCGAGGGTGTTCGTGTGGACACGTGTGCATCTGGATAATAAAGACTAATGAACATAAACGGCTGTTTAAAACGCAACCAGCTGCAGTGTATTAATGTCAGACAGAGAAAGGGAGAGTGGTTTCATAGAGAGCCGAGATGATGTTTGATGAGTTGTGTTAGACTAAACTCTCCCGAAGGTAAGGAAATAGAGGACGGAAATGAAATCGTTTAGAAAGAAACAAGGCTAGCTGCTAACTATGGACACCTTTTTATATCTGCTTAATGGGTGAAGAAACACAGTTGCGAATGTAGGAATAATTGTGCAGACCCACTGTGTCTATTTCTTTTCTTCTCACTAAAACACACACACATTCCCTCATTTCTGTGAGGTAGAACTAAATGGTCTCCTTCGGCGGCTCATTATCTCTCCATTTATCCAGCCTGGCTGGAATGAGTCACTGCTTTTGACACATGATCTCGTGTGTGCTGTCAGATGGCGTTATGTGTGAAGGGCTACATGGATAATACTGTATCTGAGTGGCCATGTATTAAAAGTGTTAGATTTCAGATTTTGCCTTTTTAACAGCCTATTCTAGTCCGCTTTGGTCAAAATCTGATGAACTAGTCAAAGTAGCCGCCATATTTTTTAATCTTTTTCTTAATATCTTCAGAATTATGACTGTGTTTTAGTACTACGTTAAATAAGTCAATTACGAGAATAAAGTCTAAATATTTTGAGAATAAAGTCAAAATGACAATAATAAAGTCAAAATATTTTGACAATAAAGTCAAAATGATGAGAATAAAGTCAAAATGTTTTAAGAATGAAGTCAAAATTACGAGAATTGCTTATTGCTGTTTTTGGATAGCTGGCGCACTACAAATAGGCCTAATCAATGCAATCCAAGATGTGAAATATTATTTTCAAGTATACTGTCTGTGCGAGTATAAGACATAATATGATATCTGCTAATAATCCCACATATATTCAAATCAATTCCGGTGGTCTGGTGCTCCCAATCCGGCTATTTGCATGTGCAGGCTATACTCTCAAAAGTAACTTTAACTGCTACAATTTAAATCTTGTAATTTCAACTTTATTCTCAAAACATTTCGACTTTATTCTCAAATTATTTAGACTTTATTCGAAATGTTTTAAAAATAAAGTCGACATGTTTTGAGAATAAAGTCGAAATTACGACAATAAAGTCAAAATGTTTCAAGAATAAAGTCTAAATGTTTTGAGAATAAAGTTGAAATTACAAAATGTTATTCTTTAATTACATTTCAATTTTATTCTTGTAATTTCGACTATACTTGAAACATTTCCACTTCATTCTTGAAACATTTCGACTATATTCCTCAAACATTTCGACTTTATTCTTGAAAATTTTGACTTTATTCTTATCATTTCAACTTTATTCTCGAAATCTTGACTTTATTCTCAAAACATTTCAACTTTATTCTCGAAACATTTCAACATTATTCTCGAAACATTTCGACATTATTCTCGAAACATTTCGACATTATTCTCGAAACATTTCGACATTATTCTCGAAACATTTCGACATTATTCTCGAAACATTTCGACATTATTCTCGAAACATTTCGACATTATTCTCAAAACATTTCGACTTTGACTTTATTTTTGAATATTTTGACTTTATTCTTGGAAATGTCAACTTTATTCTCATAATTTCTACTTTATTCTGGTATTTTAATTCTCATAATTTTTTGTTTATTCTCATAATTTCGACTTTATTCTCCAAACATTTTGACTTTATTCTAGTAATTTCGACTTTATTCTCCAAACATTTCGACTTTATTCTCAAAACAGTACTGCTTTATTCTCAAAATATTTTTATGACTTTATTCTCGAAACAATTCTACTTTATTCTTGAAACAATTCGACTTTATTCTCAAAACATTTCGACTTTATTCTCAAAATATTACGACTTTATTCTCAAAACAATTCTACTTTTTTCTTGAAACAATTCAACTTTATTCTCTAAACATTTTGACTTTATTTGTGAAACAATTCAACTTCATTCTCGAAACAATTTGACTTTATTCTCGAAGCATTTAGTTTTTATTCTCATAATTTCAATTTTATTCTTGAAACTGCATTTTCTTTTCTCATTTCAACATTATTCTCGAAACATTTCGACATTATTCTCGAAACATTTCGACATTATTCTCGAAACATTCCGACATTATTCTCGAAACATTTCGACATTATTCTCGAAACATTTCGACATTATTCTCGAAACATTTCGACTTTATTCTCAAAACATTCCGACATTATTCTCGAAACATTCCGACATTATTCTCGAAACATTCCGACATTATTCTCGAAACATTTCGACATTATTCTCGAAACATTTCGACATTATTCTCGAAACATTTCGACATTATTCTCGAAACATTTCGACATTATTCTCGAAACATTTCGACATTATTCTCAAAACTTTTCGACATTATTCTCGAAACATTTCGACATTATTCTCGAAACATTTCGACATTATTCTCGAAACATTTCGACTTTATTGTCAAAACATTCCGACTTTATTCTCGTAATTTTGACTATTCTTGAAACATTTGACTTTATTCTTGAAAATTTTGACTTTATTCTTGAATATTTTGACTTTATTTTTGAATATTTTGACTTTATTCTTGAATATTTTGACTTTATTCTTGAATATTTTGACTTTATTCTTGGAAATGTCAACTTTATTCTCATAATTTCAACTTTATTCTGGTATTTTAATTCTCATAATTTTTTGTTTATTCTTATAATTTCGACTTTATTCTCCAAACATTTCGACTTTATTCTCAAAACATTACTGCTTTATTCTCAAAATATTTTTATGACTTTATTCTCGAAACAATTCTACTTTATTCTTGAAACAAGTCGACTTTATTCTCAAAACAATTCAACGTTATTCTCTAAACATTTTGACTTTATTCTCAAAACATTTCGACTTTATTCTCAAAACAATTCTACTATTTTCTTGAAACAATTCAACTTTATTCTCTAAACATTTTGACTTTATTTGTGAAACAATTCAACTTCATTCTCGAAACAATTTGACTTTATTCTTGAAGCATTTAGTTTTTATTCTCATAATTTCAATTTTATTCTTGAAACTGCATTTTCTTTTCTCATTTCAACATTATTCTCGAAACATTTCGACATTATTCTCGAAACATTTCGACATTATTCTCGAAACATTTCGACATTATTCTCGAAACATTTCGACATTATTCTCGAAACATTTCGACATTATTCTCGAAACATTTCGACTTTATTCTCAAACATTCCGACTTTATTCTCAAAACATTCCGACATTATTCTCGAAACATTCCGACATTATTCTCGAAACATTTCGACATTATTCTCGAAACATTTCGACATTATTCTCGAAACATTTCGACTTTATTCTCAAACATTCCGACTTTATTCTCAAAACATTCCGACATTATTCTCGAAACATTTCGACATTATTCTCGAAACATTTCGACATTATTCTCGAAACATTTCGACATTATTCTCGAAACATTTCGACATTATTCTCAAAACTTTTCGACATTATTCTCGAAACATTTCGACATTATTCTCGAAACATTTCGACATTATTCTCGAAACATTTCGACTTTATTGTCAAAACATTCCGACTTTATTCTCGTAATTTTGACTATTCTTGAAACATTTGACTTTATTCTTGAAAATTTTGACTTTATTCTTGAATATTTTGACTTTATTTTTGAATATTTTGACTTTATTCTTGAATATTTTGACTTTATTCTTGAATATTTTGACTTTATTCTTGGAAATGTCAACTTTATTCTCATAATTTCAACTTTATTCTGGTATTTTAATTCTCATAATTTTTTGTTTATTCTTATAATTTCGACTTTATTCTCCAAACATTTCGACTTTATTCTCAAAACATTACTGCTTTATTCTCAAAATATTTTTATGACTTTATTCTCGAAACAATTCTACTTTATTCTTGAAACAAGTCGACTTTATTCTCAAAACAATTCAACGTTATTCTCTAAACATTTTGACTTTATTCTCAAAACATTTCGACTTTATTCTCAAAACAATTCTACTATTTTCTTGAAACAATTCAACTTTATTCTCTAAACATTTTGACTTTATTTGTGAAACAATTCAACTTCATTCTCGAAACAATTTGACTTTATTCTTGAAGCATTTAGTTTTTATTCTCATAATTTCAATTTTATTCTTGAAACTGCATTTTCTTTTCTCATTTCAACATTATTCTCGAAACATTTCGACATTATTCTCAAAACATTCCGACTTTATTCTTGAATATTTTGACTTTATTCTTGGAAATTTCAACTTTATTCTCGTAAATTTCAACTTTATTCTGGTATTTTGATTCTCATAATTTTTAGTTTATTCTCATAATTTCCACTTTATTCTCGAAATCTTGACTATCTTGACTTTATTCTCAAAACATTTCGACTTTATTCTCAAAACATTTCGACATTATTCTTAAAACATTTCGACATTATTCTTTAAACATTTCGACATTATTCTCGAAACAGTCATCTCGTAATTTTGTATTTTTTTTATTTTTTAACGTGGCACTAAAACACAGTCGTAAGAATAGCATACTACACACTATTTTTCATTATGGTTAATTGCATTTTATTATTTGTATTTAGCATCTGTAGCATATATAAATAACAGTACACATACTGTTCTGCGCAGTATGCTAGTATTCCATTCAGAAAACAGCCTTTCTTTTCTCACCTCGTCTTTGTACTTGGTGATGTAGGAGTAGATCTCGTGGAGGGCGCTCATGCTGTTAAACTGGCTCAGGTGGAGTCTGGACTGCTCCGCGAGATAAGCGCTCATGTCCTGATCACTGATGGCGGGCATGCGCGCAATGTCTGAGTAATACCTGCAGGATGGCAAAACAGCAGGTCCAGATGAGTGTGATGATTTGGGGTCTTTGAAGGTTATAATTACAGACTAATAAGGGCATTTTATGCTTAGCAAGATCTCATTTCACTCACCTTTCTACCCAGTTTTTGTAGTTGGGAATATCTTTAGCGTAAAGCAGCTTATTGGAGGGGGAATCTTTTCCGAGCTTGTGTTCAGATGTAGAGCAGGAGTCCATGAAGGTTTGGGCCACTACAGAGAGACATGCATCTGTGATGCTGTTCTTGTGGATGTCGAACACAAACTGAGGGTTCTTGATCACATTCACCCAGAACCTTAATGGCAAACTGAGGACGAGGGGAAGGAAAAAGGTAGATAATGAGATCACAAAACAGTAATTTCTTGAAAAAAAAAAAATTTAAGCAGTCCCGCTCCTCACCAGTTGCTCTTCCAGGTGTGTCGAACATCTGAATCTGTGATTTGGTGTTTGTCCGCCTGCTCATCCAGGAAGTCAAACATGTATTTGATGGCGAGAGGGAGGGCACTGCCACGGTGAGCCGTGCTGAATATCGTCTCAAACAAATCATCAACGAATTTCTGTAATGTACCCTGTAGAGAAAGAAGAAAAACAGAAATGTCTTACCTGAGTTTTATTAATAATATGACTGTCAATGTCCCATTTTAATATGAAATCAATGTTAAATCTGATTTTGCCCTAAGCTTTTGACATTATGTTGCTTCCTAACAGCAAAATTACATACTGTATGGCAGCAACATAAAAAATGTGAATAAAAATGAATGGGTATTAATACTTTCGCACTGAAAGTATTAATACCCATTCATTTTTATTCACATTTTTTATGTTGCTGCCATACAATATAATGGCAAAGCAAAAAACTTTAATTTTTGCAAATGTATTAAAAATAAAAGACTTAAGTGATTCCATTGCATAAGTATTCATACCCTTATCTGGGACAGTTGAAGTTTAGCTCAGGAGCATGGCTTCAAGGTGCTTCAGCTAAATACTGAGTTAAGCTTATGAATACTGTACTTATATCAGTTTTTTATTTTTAACACATTTATGAAGTTGTGACAATTCTGTTTTTGCTTTGTCATTAAGGTGCAGACTGATGTTTAAAAAAAGTAATTTAAAACAGTTTAACATAAGGCAGCAACATAACAAAACGCGAAAAAGAAATGCAAGGCACTGTACATTAATCATAGAAAAATTAAACAAAATTCTCCTTAACATTAAATACTGGAATTGCTTATTGTTACCATTAACTTAACAAATATTAACAAGAAATATTAACAAAACATCAACAAATTATGGGACATGTTTTTGCTTTCTGTTTTAAAAGTTCAATAATGCACAATATTATGTTTTTTGCATATTATTAATTACATTTTACAATTACATTCATTAATTTTTTTTCTTCCTCAAGCTGACAATCACAGTATTCCAGAAATTTGGCCATCACAAAAAGCCTAAAAACATAACGATTCGAAGATACTAGAACTTTCTCAGCTGCAAACCTCTCCTATTGATTACAACGGCTACTTGCACAAAATCGCTGCTTGCGAAAACTTACTATAGGTCTAAAATCGCTAAAGAGCCTGGAGCAGCCGAACCGGAGATGTCGGTTTATTCATCATGTCTGAGAGCGGGAGAACAGCAGTGGCTCTCAGATAATATGGAGTGTGTTGATTAGGATGCTGGTGTGTGTGTGTGTGTGTGTGTGTGTGTGTGTGTGTGTGTGTGTGTGAAACAGACAGACACAGTCCGCGAGGTTTCCCAGCATTCATTCCGCGCTCTGTCACCACGCACCATGAAGCACTCGATCCACAACAAATTACCTGTCTCCTGCTGTTCTCTTCCGCTCCTGCATTACATTTATCTATCGTTTTCTATTATGTATCAAAATTGACCACCCGAGAGGCTTGTAAACATATTCTGATTTCATTTTTTCCCTAGCCTAACAATTAGGAGGCAAAGCAATAAGCTACACAACCAAGAATGGGGGAGGAAAACAGAAGACTAGAAATGAGATAGCAGGAATATTATATTGTGTGCTAACCAGACACGATGCGACAAGATTCAAGCGATTTCTCAGTCAGCACTGAATTCTCAATGTTCTTTTACCACTCCTGATTCTAATACAAACGCACAGCGCTTACTGTATTTGGTTTTCTGTTACCTCCTTTTGTGTTCAGATGTAAATTGTGCAAGATTATTTCACAACATCAGATCAAAAGATCAGAAAAAGCCTATACCATACACTCGCCCGTAAACGTTCCCTTTAAAGAAAATGGACAAAGAAGATGCATTAAAACCATCAATATGTCTCCCTTGTCTACCTTTGATCCAATAAACCAAAACGCATTTTAGGGTGTGTTCACATTTGTAGTTCAGTTTGTTTGGTTCATTTGGACCGGACCAAAATAGAAAACGATACATTTGGTTCTGGTCCACTTAGCGTTCACACATTTTTGACAGCAAACCTAAAGATACAGAAACTAAAGGCATAGTGATTTGTTCACAACCTGATTGGTTGAGTTGAATGATGTAAATTTTGTGACAGAACTTATCGAACACACCAAACAAAAGGAAAAGGTGCGTTGTTGTGTGCATATGATTTTACTTTCACCACCTGCGAACTCTATTAAAAGGCACTTTACCTACTCTGCTTATTTAGTTTGGATACAGCGCTTGTTCCCTGTTAGAATTCATGTCACATAGCATCGCATTTTGACATTACTTCCTGTTTTTAGTTCGTTTAGAAGAATTTGGTCCATGTTGCACTGATATTTAATTTGAATGGCACCAGGGTTTGTTTGGAAGCGCTTGTTTGGTGCACACCAGGGTTCGGATGGCAGCGTTTACACTTACTCAAATGAACCACACCAACAGAGCAATCGCACCAGAGTTCGTTTTAATTGGACCAAACATGGCAAGTGTAAACACACCCTTAAATGGAAAGTTCAAGAGAGAAAACTTCATGCAAGCTCACCTTGGTGGCCAGCAGTCGTGTCAGGTAGATCTCTGACACCATCTTGCTCCCGCGATCGCCCTCACGCTGATCTGCGTGGTCGTGGTTTTTGACGAGGTGCCAGAGTTTGGTACCGCTCTCTAGATCGGGTGTGATCATGGGCGTCCTGGACCGCAGACTGTCTGGGCTGCTGGCCGTCCTCAACATGCTCTCTGCAGAGAAACATAGAAGAGTCAATCATCAAATGATTTCTAGCATTTTATAACATGGATAGCTCTATTTGCTAGGCCAAGAAACAATAATACTTGCCCAAAGAATTGTTCATTCTGATTAATGCTATAGTTCAACATACCATTTAGTAAAAATTGTTCCCTTTTATCATGTTCCTTATACTGCTGCCATTTCATAAAAGCAATAAGGCCATGCGCTACAGTAATTTTACCTCAAGTCAAGAGTGTTTTAGATACTCGTGCAGCATTAAAATCACTGTAACGCATGGCCTCTCAAGGCTTATTGCTTTCATTTCAGCATAATCTGCGCTATCTGGATGGTTCAGAAATCGTTGGTAGTATTGAACCCACGCATCTTCATAAATATAATATAAAGCAAAAACCTAAACAGTATAAAACAGTCACATCGGCGGTTGTAAATCAGGTCGGGCGGTCTTTTCTATCTGATGAGCAGTCGGCTGCTAAATACCCAGGAGTTACACATCAAAGATGAGAGCAGAGAGGAGCTGAGCTCTGGCTAATGGATGGTTAAGCACAGTAATCTGTCTGAGGATAAGGCATTCTGGGTAAGGATCATTTCCTGTGGATGCCCTAAACTACAATGAATATACTGCATCTGCAGAATCCATCAAAAACTCCCTCAGGTTTATTCTATCCTTAAGTGGCAAGTGGGAGTGAAAGATAGAGTCCCGCGTCTGGAGTCTAGTTAATCAGTCACAGACTGGCAGGCCGGCGTGCTTGAAAGAAACAGCCACTGTAAGCTTAATTCGGCTCCTCGCAGCGCTTTTATATTACACCGCATAAAAAAGTCAAGGCTTAGAAAAACATAATAGTAAAAAAAGCAAATAAATAATAAATAAACCAGGGAATGAGCATTTTTAAGCTACACAGAGACCACGAGATAACCGAGATAAACACTAATGGCTGAAACGTACTCTGTGCAAGTATGTCAACGCAGAGGTTCAGGCACCGAAATGTGTCAGAACACAATTCATAATGCAATACAAGTGTGTGTTGCATTGACAGTGCATTAGCATAAAAAACGGTCTTCTACGGTCAAGTTTCTAGTTCATGTAAACCACTGATAGAAGAAGTGCAAAGAGAAGTTAGTTTTCAGACAAGTATTTCACTTAAATATAACATTGAGTTTGCATTAAACTGATCAAAAGTGACACTGAAAACATTGTTTTCAGCATTGATAATAATAAGAAATGTTTACTGAGTGCCAAATCAGTGTTAAATTTCAAAATACAGTCAAACCAAAAATTATTCAGACACCAGATATAATTTTTGATATTATTTTGCTAGTGGGTGCAGGACACCATAGTTAATTTAAGTAATTTAGGATAGCAAAATAAAGTAAACTGTGACATATTATATCCAAAAATTCTTCATACAGAGGACTTCCAGTAAAATTTGGGACCGAAAATTATTCCAACACTTTGATCTGACTATGTTTTTTCTTTAATTGCTAATGCGACCTTTTTACACCACAGACTGAACAAAATTAAACATTGCTTGATAATTGGTCAACAAAGTATTGATAGTTGTGTAACTATTGTCATACTAACTGTTAGTCCATTACATACCTTTTTATCAAAGTTATCTGACATTATCAAGATGAACTTGTTGTGACACAGTTTAACTCTGAGTTCTTGTCATATAATATTACCATTTGTTACCAACTGTGATAAGGTGAGAAATGGTGAAGGTGTCTGAATACATTTTGGTTTGACTGTATATTACAATCGACAACAGTACTTTTTTAAATTGCAATAATATTTCACAATAAATTAAAAAAAATTGCAATAGGTTTATAAATTCAAAAAATATGCAATAATGCAATTATATAATAATATTTCACAATATATAATGTTTACTGTATTTTTAAATAAATATTTTATTTGCTTCTGTATATATCAGCATTATATTAGTCACTCTGCTTTCTAAATATGGAAATCAGCCATATTCGTTGATCACTGTCCAGACACTTGCCTTTGAGTACTTGCAGATAAGTTTTTATATTTGAGTATGTTTCTGGTCAAACAGGCCATTCATTGCGTGGTGTTAGTAACGCGCAAGTGTTTGCATCTCATTTCTGAATGTGACACAAATCGCATATAATGTTCAGCTCGGGATAATAAAGGATGACACGGATATATAAAAATACTCAGTGAGCAGTCTGAAATAAGACTTCCTCTGTTCTCTCCCTTGGCCTCTGAATGCATCGTTCATTATTAATGGTACGAGTGTCAAACTTCATTACGGAGGCCCAGGGAGATGCATATCTGTCCAGTGCTCTTATCGCCATGTCCATTCTGCAGGCTGGGGAGGAATGTTCCTTGGGGTATTGAAGATATGAATTCACTTCCTGTGCTGGGGTGTGAAGGGATTTGGAACAATGTTCAAAGGTATTTTCTCCAGCTTAGATATCCAGGAAATCAAATAAAAAAAGAAAAAACTGTAAGAGCCAGATCATGTAATGACCACGATCTGCACCGGCATCACCACAGTGACTGCACTAACTGCTGCCGTTTCCATGGCAACGAGCGAAACACGACTTGAACAACAATACAAACGTGTGTCCGGTGTTTCAGCACTCAGAGAATTATCCGAGACATGAAGCCCCCTCTCAAAGGGAAATATAATGGACGTCTGCCATGAGAGAGCCATGGCTTGAGTGCATGTAATTCTGCAGCAATCACGGATACTCGCTTCTGAGGAGGACAGACAACATTAAACAGCTTTTTCTCTCTGATCCCCGTCCCTTTTTTTGGGTTGAGGAACAAAACACCTTCAGTTCTGTGCTATCATCACCTCTTATTCGCACAAACACACAAAGTGCTCTGAAAACAAAACAAAATCATCACAAAGAACAGCGAAACACATCAAGACTCCCAGCTTTTTGAAATCGAGACACGAGGACGTGATACTAGCGCGAGTCCTCATTTTCAGGGGAAAAATAGAGGCCAGTGAGCTGAAATCTTTCACTTGAATATGGCAGTCGTGATGTTGCTCTTCTGATGAAAGTCTCTGAGGAGAGGCGACTTGGAAGTTCTAAGGAGAAAATCAAAACATAAAGTTGAGACGGAGTTCTTACCGTATCTGCTGAGGGACTTGGTGAAGGTGGACGAGTTTGAGATGTTGTACGCAGAGTTTTGCTTTGGCACCAGAGCGATAACAGACCCATCTGTTACCTGAGGACAGTGAGCAAGACACCATTACTACAATATACTCAGATAAACTCAATCACTATACTATACTTAGGCTATACTCAAAGATATTCAGTGGAGATCAAAATTAGAGAACATCCTTTAATTTCCTAAATTTCAAGGTCACTGCTTACTTAGTCCTATTTGAAGTTATCTTAACAGGAGTAAATAAGATATTTGAAATTCCTAAAAAACTATAGCACACCTACAGAAACCTTCAAGTTATTGGTGTTAATCTGGCACCTGGTGTTGATTTCCTTAATTATATGACAAACCCTATTTAACTGCAAGCATTCCTCCAATTTTCACTGAGATTGCAAGATGGCAGGTGGCTCTAAGGTGACTGAAACCCTGCAACAGGAGGTTGCCCAGATGAAGGCCAAATTGATGATCCTTTCAGCCATTGCCAGAGAAGTTGGTTGTTCCAAGTCTGTGATTTCTCAAATATTGCAGGTTTTCACTGACACTATTTCATTCCAATCCCCCAAAAAGGCTGGTTGTCCACAAAGACAAATGCACAAGAAGACAGGATAATGTGGAGACTCTCAATGGGGAATCGGTTCAACACTGCAGCTGGAATTGCTAGCTAGTTCAGTATTGTGTGAAGAGAGAAGAACTAGTCCAAAGTTCAAGATGTTCATGTCTTTATTTCTTCAGTTGTAAAGAAATTGTGTTTTTCGAGGAAAACATTTCAGGAATTATCTCCATATAGTGGACTTCTATGGTGCCCATGAGTTTAAAAATTCCAAAATGCTGTTGAAATGCAGTTTCAAAGGGCTCTAAACGATCCCAGCCAAGGAAGAAGGGTCTTATCTAGCGAAAGATCGATCATATACAAATGTATATACTTTTTAACTTCAAATGCTCGTCTTGTCTAGCTCTGCATGCATTCCGGTTCAATACAGTTAAGGTATGTCGAAAAACTCCCATCTAATTTTTTCCTCCAACTTCAAAATCATCCTACATCGCTGCAGAAGTACCGACCCAGTGTTTACAAAGTGAACGTGCAAAGAAGGTCAAATGCCCTTTACAAAAAAAAGCAATGTAGGACAATTTTGAACGGGACTGCACAGCGCACACATGCGCATGGCAGAGCTAGACAAGACGAGCATTTGAGGTTTAAAATTATATAATTTTTTTTTTTTTTTGAAAATGACAGATCGTTTCACTACATAAGACTCTTTTTCCTCAGGTGGGATCATTTAGAGCTTTTTGAAGCTGCATTTTGGAAGTTCAAACTCATGGGCACCATAGAAGTCCATTATATGGAGAGAAATCCTGAAATGTTTTTCTCAAAAAACAATTTCTTTATGACTAAAGAAAGAAAGACATGAACATCTTGGATGACAATGGAGTGAGTACATTATCTGTAATTTTTTGCTCTTGAAGTGAACTACTCCTTGAAGGTCTGTCAAACCAGTGATGTCCTGCGGCTGTAGATGTGCTAAAGTCATTCGAAACAAGAGCCTCTACGCTTCCTACTCATTTCTGACAGCTGTAACCCTTTAAAAGTTTATTTGTAATCATCTTTCGTATTACAGTGGTTACTGTTCTCTAATTTTAATCACTTTCTTTCACAAAATAAAGGTTTGTGTTAAAATGATATGGTTATTTTGTCCTTTATCATTTATTTCCCTTACTAGGGCTGCTTATTAGTATGGTAACAGCTCAGATGTGGACAGTATCCGTACCTGATAGTGTGCTAGTGTGTTCAGGCGTTTCCAGTCATTATCAATCTTAGTAGTGACATCCTCATCCTGCAGAATGATCCTCGCCAGTCGCCCCTGCCGCCACTCTGCAACACAAAACAAGATGAGTACGGTGTGTCAATAAGAATGAAGTAAACAGCATTTACTTATTTATAAATGTTTTTTTCAATTGAGGATGTCCCCGAATGCCTCTTAAAGCAAGTTTTGTCCAATTCAGCTTACTTTTGGGGACAATTCTGTGTTTATACTCTAGCTATTTGTGTACTACACACACATCACTCCCACAGCAAGGACAACTGACCACTTGAGGGAAGCTTTCCTCTTTAGAAAGGCTTCATTTAGAGCACATAACCTTGCGCAGACCTTGTCCGAATCTCCCTGTGTAGAGTAAAGTCGCTTTTCCTAGCCGAACAGATACAAAAACATGCACTTGCTGTTACCAGAGGTGAGCGACATAACTAGGAAGCCAGAGTCCAGGTCAGATCTAAATTACGGATCTGATCAAGGTCACAGGAATGACTATTCTAAGCCTCTTACAAGCAAACCATTCCAATAAACAACCTCCCTGCTTGTTTGTTTTTTTGTTGCAGAACGAAGTCGCAGTTTCTTATTTCGAAACAGGCTCTGAAAGACAACTGCCAAGGAGCAGAGCAAAGCCAGATGAGATCTGCAGCTGATAGCATCACTCAGTCTGAGCCAGATGACAATCATGTTGGGAACTGCTCGAGCTAATGGGATCTTGCTGTGGATGATATGGTTCAGTGTCTATTTCCCTGGTGCCCACAACGGTGACTTCAGCATCCATTTATATCAAGCTGCTGATAAGATGAACATTTTGTATCAGCTGACAGAACCTGCTTTGAACAGAGGCATTTGATTACAAGAATGTGCAATAGGGAATTTAATAATTTAGTTTAATTGTTTAATTAAGCTTACCAATTATCAATTAATTTCAGCAAATTTAGTGTGTATATATACAGTCGAAGTCAAAAGTTTTTGAATTTGAATATCTGGGTAAATTAAAGTTATTTTGTCTTCTGGGGAATATGTAAGCATCTTCTGTAGCTTTTAAAGGGCAGGACTAAGAAAAAGACATTTAGGCTAAATAAGAAAAATGTACACATCTTCATTCTGTTCAAAAGTTTACACCCCTGGCTCTTAATGCATCGTGTTTTCTTCTGAAGCATCAGTGAGCATTTGAACCTACTGTAATAGTTGCGTATGAGTCCCTCAGTTGTCCTCAGTGTCAAAAGATGAATCTCAAAATCATAGTCATTGTCGGAAAGGGTTAAAATACACATAAATGCTCAAAAATCAAAGAATTTGTGGGACCTGAAGGATTTTCTGAAGAACAGCAGGCAGTTTAACTGTTCAGGAACACATGCACAACGAGACAAATGCACAACTATCACTAAACAAAAAAACACAGCTGTGAATCATTCAGGTAACAACACAGTATTAAGAATCAAGTGTATGTAAACTTTTGAATGGGGTCATTTTTATCAATTTAACTATTATTTTCTCTCGTTTACTACATGTAAACGTCTTTAATGTGAAATATCTTATTCAAGTGAGTACTAAATAAAAAATAACATGCATTTTGTATGATCCCTTTTATTTTGGTCGAATAAATAACATTTTACAGATTCTGCAAGGTGTATGTAAACTTTTGACTTCAACTGTAATTACTACGTAATATTTCATTGATGTATCCATCTTGAAGCATAACTTCTCCAGCACTAAGCCACAAATCTCTTCAGGGCTTTTTCCACTGCATTTAACCCTGGGTTATCATCTTTCTAACCCTGGGTAAGGCCACTCTTTACCCTGGGTTATGCTATATTTCACTTGTGTAATTTTGAAAAGAGGTTAGCACCGCTTTTAACCCCGGGAAATGAAATCCTTATAAACTGCAGCGGCAAAGGTACACACTATACAGTGTGTTACAGCAAATTATTTATCAACAGAAAACCAATCATAAACTGCCTCATTCAAAATCCATGTGCTTTGCCACAGAAACCTTCACTTTAACATTAAACATTTTCAGAGATGGACAGGCAGTTATTAAAACAGGTCATTTGCCAATCAGTCTTATTGACCTCATAAATATGCAAATAAGAACATTAACCCAGGGTTTCCAAATGTAGAGTATGAACCCAACTGCCCAGCGTTAATTACAAATTCAGGGCAAAGAATAAATAGAGTGCAACATGAAACAAGTTAACCCAGGATTATGTTATTGAAGGTTTAGAATGACCCTGCGTTAATAATTTCAAGTGTAAAACCCCATTTCTGTCATATTCGTCCGTTGGCGTTCTCAAGAGTTCTTACCGAGATCCATGTCTCCTGCTTTTGGTCTCTGGGAGTATGGGCTTCCTTTATACACAGCATCTAGAAGCTTCTCTTTCACCTGGGTAATCGTGTCACAGTTCAGGCATTTCACCGTCACCTCCGGGCCATTTTCGTTCTCTGGGTTCACACAATGAAGTGTCTAAAAGGAGACGAGAGAGGAGATAAATCAGTCTGAGCAATTTATTATTAGCATCTAGTTTGAACTCTGCACTACAAAAAGAAGTTGAAAATCCCTTCTCTTATATAGTAATGATCGATACATTCAATTATTTAACATATATTGAAAACTAATTGAACAATATTTGTGACCCTGGACCACAACACTAGTCAATTTATATGAATAAATAAGCTTTCCATTGATGTATGGTTTGTTAGGATAGGACAATATATGGCTGAGATACATTTGAAAATCTAAAATCTGAGGGTGCAAAAAAATCTAAATGGCCTTAAAGTTCTTAGCAATGCATATTACTAATGAAAAATTTGGTTTTAATACATTTACGGTAGGAAATTTACAAAAATATTATCTTCATGGAACACAATCTTTTTCCTTTATATGATTTTTGGCATACAAGAAAAAACGATAAGTTTGACCCATACAGTGTATTTCTGGCTATTGCTACAAATATACCCATGCGATTTAAGACTGGTTTTGTGGTCCAGGGTCACATTTTGTTAATATATTAAATATATTGAAATGGATGAATGAAAATTAAAGAATGGAGACACATAAAGAAGCATCAGTTTGCTTATGTTGTGTACTTGCACTGACCAGAGTCTTGTAGTCAATCTGTTGTCGGATGAGTTTGTCCTCACTGAGGGAGTATCGGGCCTCTCCGGTGATGGCGTCTATAGGGCCTTTTTCCATCTGCTGTTTTATAGCACAGTACAGCATGAAGAGAGGCTCACCTGCACACTCCTGTAGAGAGAGAAAGAGTGTCAGAAACAACAGCAGCGTGTTAGGACTCTGCAATGTCATGAATACATGCACTGTGATTTTTTTTCACCTCATAAAAAGTAGAAGACAAAGCAAAAAGATGCGCAATCAATAACCCTTCTTTCCTTTCATAGTAACAAGCGGACATAAAATGCATTTCAGGTATGTATATTGAGCAAAACTTGATTACTGATAAACTGTCACTTCAGATGTGAAAAACAAGCAGCTATAATGGTGCACCGCTTTCAAATAATCACAAGGACTTGCCAATCAATACAACCATTAGCCTCTCACACCCTCAAAAAGCCCCTCTCGAAAAAGACAAACAGTTTAAACGCAGGGGAGAGAGAGCGATAGATGGAGGTTAACGATTGGGAGGAAGCACTTAAACTCCTTTGTGAAACGAACGGATAGGTGTGGAGAGAAAGAGAGATGGCTGGGGTGTGGACGGATAGGCTGTTTTCCGCATTAGCATTAACATCTTTCACAGACTAACAAACAACTTTCTGTCATATTTGTTTCTGTTTGATTCAAGCAGTCAACTAGCCTCCTGTAGTCAAACCTACGGTTCATATTATGACTTATTTTGGACAATTAACATCTACTCTGAGAGGAAATATGACTGACTACCAACTTAAACTAAAAACTAAATAAAGCTTAAATAAAATACAAATAAAAGTCTAAAAACTTTTAAAATGAAAAATGAATTACAGTGTTTCTGAGACAGAAGCTAGCAATTAGCAGTTTATTCATTGTAGCTTAAGGTATTGTATGGTATGCAAAAAAAATCTCACTAATCGCTAGTTTCTGCCTCAGAAGCTAGTAAATAGTTTATTCATTGTAGCTTCAGATAGCACACATTGTGTGAATTACACATTACCACACAAAACATGAAACTATAATGAATTCCTGTGCTGAAACAGGAACTAGAAAACTGCAGTCTAATTTGTTGCCTCAAATATTGTGTGGTATGTAAATAAGCTTGCTAATTTCTATTTTTTACCTCAAACTAGTTTTACCTCAATACTGTTTGAATTACACATTAGCACAAAATTTGAAGCTATGAACAGACTTGCTAATAGTTAATTTCTGAGGCAGAAGCTACAAAGAATCTGAAGCTAATCTGAAGTTTTATTTGTAGCCTCAGATTTTGTGTGGTATGAAAATTTTAGTTTTTACCTCAAACTGGTGCTTAGCAAACTTATTCATCATTGTAGGTTATTGCAAATACTGTGTGAATTACACATTAACACACAAAATCTGAAGCTACAATGAATAAACTTTTAAGTTTCTGAGGCAGAAGCTACAAAGGATCTGAAGCTATAGTGAACAGTAATGAGTTTGTAATGAGTTTCATTGTAGCTTCAGACATAGCAAATATTGTGAATTACACATTAACAAAATCTGAAGCTACAATGAATAAACTTGCTAATCGTTAGTTTCTGAGGCAGAAGCTATACAAAGGACCGGAAGCTACAATTTGAAGCTACAATGAATTGTAATGAGTTTCAGAGACAGAAACTAGCAATTAGCAATCTTATTCATTGTAGCTTCAGATTTTGTGTGGTATAATGTGAATAAGCTTGCTAATCCAGTTTATTCATTCATATTGAGTGAATAACACATTACCACAGAAATTCTGAAGCTAAACATGCTAATCATTCTGGAGAAGAAACTACAAATAATTGTACTGTGACAGTAATTCACAGACTTATTTGTCGCCTTACATTTTGTATGGTATGAAAATAAGCTTGCTAATTGATAGTTTTTACCTCAAACTAGTGATTAGCAAACTTATTCATCATTGTAGATTCAGACATAGCAAATACTGTGTGAATTACACATTTACACAAAATCTGAAGCTAATAGACAATGAATTAACTCGCTAATAGCTAGTTTCTGAGGCAGAAGCTTCTAAGGACCTGAAGCTACAATCTAAAGCTATATTGTAATGAGTTTCTGAAACAGAATTAGTAATCTTATTCATTGTAGTTTCAGACAGCAAATATTGTGCGAGTTGCACATTGACAAACTTTGAAGCTACAATGAATAAACTTGCTAATCGCTAGTTTTTGAGGCAGAAGCTAAAGGATTTGAAGCTACAATTTGAAGCTAGCAAGTAGCAATCTTATTAATTGTAGCTTCAGATTTTGTATGGCATGTGAATAAGCTTACTAATTACAAGATTTTGTCTCTGAAACTAGTGACTAGCCAGTTTATTCATTGTAACTTCAGATAGCACACACTGAATGACACATTACCACACAAATTCTGAAGCTAAAGGTGCTAATTGTTCTGAGGAAGAAACTACGAATAATTATACTGTGACAGAAACTAACAATTAGTAGTCTTATTTGTAGCCTCAGATTTTGTGTGGTATGAAAATAAGCTTGCTAACTAATCGTTTTTACCTCAAACTAGTGATTAGCAAACTTATTCATCATTGTAGATTCAGACATAGCAAATACTGTGTGAATTACACATTAACACAAAATCTGAAGCTACAGTGAATAGACTTGCTAATCGCTAGTTTCTGAGGCAGGAGCTTTAAAGGATCTGAAGCTGAATTGTAATGAGTTTCTGAGACAGAAATTAGCAATTTTATTCATTGTAGATTCAGACATAGCAAATATTGTGTGAGTCACTAACAAATTTTGAAGCTACAATGAATAAACTTGCTAATCGCTAGTTTCGGAGTTTCGGAGACAGAAGCGACAAAGAATCTGAAGCTACAATCTGAAGCTACAATGAATTGTAATGAGTTTCTGAGACAGAAATGAGCAATTAGCAATCTTATTCATTGTAGATTCAGACATAGCAAATATTGTGTGAGTCACTAACAAATTTTGAAGCTACAATGAATAAACTTGCTAATCGCTAGTTTCTGAGACAGAAGCTACAAAAGATTTAAAGCTACAATGAATTGTAATGAGTTTCAGAGATGGAAACTAACAATTAGCAATCTTATTCATTGTAGCTTCAGATTTTGTGTGGTACTATGTGAATACGCTTTCAAATCGCTAGTTTCTGTCTCAGAAACTAGTGACTAGCCAGTTTATTCATTGTAGCTTCAGACAACACACTTTGTGTGAATTACACATTAGCAAACAAATTCTGAAGCTAAAGGTGCTAATTGCTCTGGGGAAGAAACTACAAATAATTGTAATGTGACAGAAACTAACAATTATCAGTCTTATTTGTAGCCTAAGATTTTGTGTGGTATGAAAATAAGCTTGCTAATTTCTAGTTTTTACCTCAAACTAGTGATTAGCAAACTTATTCATCATTGTAGATTCGGATATAGCAAATACTGTGTGAGTTACACATTAAAACAAAATCTGATGCTACAGTAGTTTCTGAGGCAGGAGCTTTAAAGGATCTGAAGCTGAATTGTAATGCGTTTCTGAGACAGAAATTAGCAATTAGCAATTTTATTCATTGTAGATTCAGACATAGCAAATATTATGTGAGTCACTAACAAATTTTGAAGCTACAATGAATAAACTTGCTAATCACTAGTTTCAGAGTTTCGGAGACAGAAGCTACAAAGGATCTGAAGCTACAATGAATTGTAATGAGTTTTAGAGACAGAGACATTTTGTGTGGTACTATGTGAATACGCTTTCAAATCGCTAGTTTCCCTGCTGAAAAAAAAAACAGCATATGCTGGTTAGGTATGTTTTGGTGCTGGGATGCTGGTTTTAGCTGGTTTATTCTGGTCCTTTGCTGGTTTATTCTGGCCCTTTGCTGGTTTATGAATTTTAATGAGTTTCTGAGACAGAAATGAGCAATTAGCAATCTTATTCATTGTAGATTCAGACATAGCAAATATTGTGTGAGTCACTAACAAATCTTGAAGCTACAATGAATAAACTTGCTAATCGCTAGTTTTGGAGACAGAAGCTACAAAGATCTGAAGCTACAATGAATTAGAGACAGAAACTAGCAATTAGCAATCTTATTCATTGTAGCTTAAGATTTTGTGTGGTACTATGCGAACAAGCTTTCAAAACGCTAGTTTCTGCCTCAGAAACTAGTAATTAGCTTTAAAATCTGAAGTCAAAATCTGCGATAATTCAGAAGATTGATCAGGTTCCAACGCAGGAAGCTTGTAAGCCATAAAAATTCCAGCGAGCTGTCATATGCAAGACATGTCAGACACGCACCCCTCCTCAACCGACCCCCGACCGCAGTGATTATGATGGGCACGGTGAAACGAGGAAACCCACCGTCTCCCTCCGCCTCACGCATACCCACACGAAACCGTTTCCTCTGGTTTCCTCCATCACTTCATCCTGTTTTACTCCACCCACCCTCCCACCATATGCTGTTAACGTCTCGTTAGCATCTGCGCTAATTAAGCCGACAGCTGCTAACGAGAGGGAGCGTGAATACATCACTCCTAGAGACCCCCACTGCAGCGCACGCGGCCGAGAGACCAGACCTCATCCCACGCTCCAGCTTCATTAAAGAAAGAGAGCGATAGAGCGCAGACCACATAGCCAGACCTCACCCACCCATAGGGCTAATGAACAGTAGCAGGAAAATATCCTGTTGAAATATAGAGCTAGCTCGATCAATTATTCCACACTACAGCCTTGAGCAGACCTCGTTCAAAAGCACCACTGGGGCCAGAATGTTGATAAAAAATGCACTTCGTGAGAGAGAGAGAGATTTCTGGGAAGGTTTGATACGTGTCAGTTTGCTTCAACTGTGCTGTCTGAGCCGTGTCTTCATATGTGATATTACAAGCTGTGTGTTGGTGACAACAGCTTGTCAGTTCCACTAACTCATGCCACAGTTCCATCCGTCTTAAACAACGCCGCTTTTCCTAATACTAATTAGCGAACTCAAACTGTCTGCTTCTGAACTTTTGTCAGCTAGCAGAGGAGCCAAACGAGGCCTGTAAACAGTCAAAGCTTGAAATGGACTTCAAATGAGCAAATCGGAATTGGCTTATCTGGTTTGAAAGGAAGAGCTCATCCAAAAATTAAAAAATACTCCCATGTCGTTCTAAATCTGTGTAAATTCCAGAGTTCATAAAAGATATTAGGCTAAATATTCTTGCTGCTCCAATGATAAAGGACAAAGAGCAGCCATACTACTGTATGTACAATACTGCTCAAAAGTTTGGGATCAGTAAGATGTCTCTCTTGCTTATCAAGACTGCATTTATTTGATCAAAAATACAAAAAAGAGTAATACTGGAAAAAGTTATTACAATATAAAATAATGTTTTTTATTTTAATATACTTTGAAATATAATTGATTCCTGTGATGCAAAGCTGAACTTTCATCACATGATGATCACATGATCCTTCAGAAAATATTCTAATATGCTGATTTATTATTGAAATTATCAATTTTCTAAACAGTTGTGCTGCCAATTTTTTTTTTGGAACCTGTGATTGTTTTTTTCAAGATTCTTTGATATATAACAAGTTAAAAATAACAAATTTTTTTATTAATTTAACACATCCATGGTAAATAAAAGTATTAATTTCTTTCTAAAAAAAGAAAGAATACAAATTTACTGAACCCAGACCTTTGAACAGTAGTGTGTATTGTTAGAAAATATTTATATTTTAAATAAATGCTTTTTTTTTTAATCATTAAAGAATTCATTAAAGAAGTATCACAGGTTCCCAAAAAATAACTGTTTCCAGCACTGATAAAAAATTTGTATATTAGAATGATTTCTGAGGGATCATGTGACATTGAATACTGGAGTAAAAAATTCAGCTTTGATCACAGAAATAATTTTGATTTTTAATGTATATTAAAATATAGTAATAATATATATTTTTTTTCTGTATTTGTGATCAAATAAACACAGCATTGATGAGCATTATAAACTAATTTAAAATACATAAGAAATCTTACTGATCCCAAACTTTTGACCGGCAGTGTATATAAAAGTTAGGAAACATTATAATTTTAAAATCTTTTAAATAAATGTTTCTAATGAATTGTATTTAAATGCTTGTACAGGAATAGTACATCTAAAATAAAATAAAATAAAAATTCTCTTATGTCTAAATTCTCTTATTCTCTTGAGTCTCTTATGCTCACAAAAGCTGCATTTATTTAAGCTGTAAATACTGTAAATATATCAGTAATGTTTTGAAAATAAAGAAACTATTTTCTATTTGAATATATTTTAAAATTGAATTTATTCCTGTTATGACAAAGCTGAATTTTCATCATCATTACTTCAGTGTCACATGATCCTTCAGAAATCATTCTAATATGCTGATTTGCTGCATAATTATTATTGATGCTCAAGTTATTAATAATGATTCCTTTGGTATCTTGTTATCAATGCTAAAAACAGTTTGCATCATATTTAGAATATATCACAAAAGAAGTTATTTTAAACAATTTAAACAATTTTAGTGCTTTTAGCCTAGGTAAGCATAAAAGACCAGTAAAAAGATCAAAAAAAAAAAAAAAAAAAAAAAAAAAGTAGTGTTAATAAATAATGACAATTTTCATTTTTGGATGAACTATTCCTCTACACGCAACTGCATTTGATGTTCTCGAATAATGCAAAAGCACGTTCAATTTGTGTCATCGTTAAATGAATCTCTATGATGTGAAAGTATTCTGGACTCCCGTTTCCTGTTGATTAAAATTCTTCCATTGCGTGCTGAGCCCTGCATGATTGAACTAATAAAACTAGAGAGCTGCTAATGCGAGAGTGAGAGAGAGATGGAGAGACAGACAGGGGAGGACTGACATCCTGCAGCTCAATCACGCTCTGTGAGTGGCGTCATGGAGTGAAGCAGAATGGGGTGGGGGAAGCACAGGAGTATATATAAAAGGAGATAGAGCTAAGAGCTGATGGAGGCTAGGAGGCAGAGGTGCCTGTAGGGGTGGCCTCTGACCTGCCTGACTGCTGACAGACAGCTTCTGTCTCATTATTTGTCACATCATGTTGGACCTAGTTGTGCAAAAGCCCTCTGGTCACTCTATTCATGCAGAATAAAAGCTGGTTCAATTGTGAGCTTTTCCATGAGTGTTTAGGTGCATTTTTATTTTTCAGGAGTGAGTAATTACACACTTAGCAAAAAATAAAAATCCTGTTATCGTTTACTCACCCTTGTGTTGTTTGGAACAAAATTTGAAAAAAGTTTTAAATGTTTTTGTCTATAAAATGGAAGTCAACAGGGTCTAAAATGACACTGTTAACTTTCATTGAATAGACAATATCATATTTTGTAATATGTAATAAGTACAGTTGAGGTCAAAAGTTTACACACACCTTGCAGAATCTGCAAAATGTTAATTGTTTTAACAAAATAAGAGGGATCATACAAATGCATGTTATTTTTTTTTTTATTTAGTACTGACCTGAATAAGATATTTCACATAAAAGATGTTTACATATAGTCCAAAAGAGACAATAATATTTGAATTTATAAAAAATGACCCGATTCAAAAGTTTACACCCTCTTGATTCTTAATACTGTGTTGTTACCTAAATGATCCAAAGCCGTTTTTTTTTTTTTTTTTTTAAGTGATAGTTGTTCATGAGTCTCTTGTTTGTCCTGAAGACATATGCAACTATTACAGAAGGTTAAAACGCTTACTGAGGCTCCAGATTGAAAAACTATGCATTAGGCATAGGGTGTAAACTTTTTAACAGAATGAAGATTTCATTTTTCTTATTTTGACTAAATATCATATTTTTTTCAAATTTTTCAAATTTAAAAGGGTTTCACCCCACTCAGTGTGAAAAGATGAATCTCAAAATCATATAGTCGTTGTTGGAAATGCTGTAAAAACTAAGAATTTATGACCTGAAGGATTTTCTGAAGAACAGTAGGCAGTTTAACTGTTAAGGACAAACAAGGGACTCATGAGCAAAAAAAAAAACAAAACAGCTGTTGATCATTCAGGTAAAAACAATATTAAGAATCAACGGGGTGTATTTATAAATTAAACTATTTTATGTAAATGTCTTTTATGTGAAATATCTTATTCAGGTCAGTACTAAATAAAAAATAACATGCATTTTGTATGATTCCTCTTATTTTGGTAAATTAATTAGCATTTTGCAGATTCTGCAAGGTGTATGTAAACTTTTGACCTCAACTGTAAATACAGTTAAAACAATAACATTGTGAAACATTATTACAACAGTTTTCTATTTTAACTTTTTGAATTTTCAGCATCATTTCTCCAGTTTTCAGTGTCACATGATCCTTTAGAAATCATTTTAATATGCTGATTTGCTCATCATGAACAATCCTGTAAACACTTACTTTTAAGAACTTGTACAGAAGAAACGTGAACCAGTTTGTAAGCATCTTCTCAGCAACAGACTCGGTCCTAAAAGAGAGAAAGGAAAAGAGAGAGTGAGGGAAAATATTAATCAAAATTCATACAATACAACTGAAATGAACCAAAAGTGAATGAAAGCTTCCTCTAACAAACAAACAAAACTCCTTCCAATGAAAAAAAACTACACTTTCTCAAAACAAACCACCAATCTTCATTAGGACCAGACAATTATAGTAATTGGCCGACGTCTTCCATTAATGGCCAACCTGTCGCCAGCCGAAGACCCTCAAAAGCTTCCCCAGAACAGAAGTAATTAAAGCATGCCGTAATTAATGGACTTCAATGCTTCTAATTCATCTGTAGCTGGCAAACGAGAGCAACTGCTAGCACAAGCTGCTAACTGCGGCTCCTTCCTCCCTCAGGCCCACCAAGAGCCTTTTCTGCTGTTCAATAATGCATTCACATAGACTTACCAACTCCCATTACTTCCTTACATAAGGGCCTATTATTAAATTATATGCTCATTAATAACGGTGAAGGGGAGATAAGGCGAATGAAGTAGAACAACAGGCATTTCATGAGGGAGAAGTGTCCCGAATAGCTCATTAACGTACTTCAGTAAGGTGCTAGATCGGAGTCGACAGTCGGGTGAGATGGAGGATATTGACCTTTGACCAAAAAGTATTGGTGCTGCTTTATATAATTACGGTTGAACTACTGATGTCACGTGGACTATTTTAACAATTCCCTTACGACCTTTCTAGGCCTTGAATGTGTTAGTTGCATTGCTGTCTATGCAGGGCCAGAAAGCCCTCAGATTTAATCAAAAATATCTTATGTTCTGGTCTGGAATGACATGACAGTGAGTAATTAATGACAGAATTTTAATTTTTGGCTGAACTATCCCTTCAAAACTTCAGCACACACTTATAATAATCAGAAAGTTATTGTGCATTGGTGTCGCCAATACAGCCTTAACTCTGTGTATCAGTGTGACTGTGTGTGTGTGTGTTTTCTCCCACCTCCTGAGCAGCAGTTTAGGGTGGTTCTTGCTCTCCAGGTTCTTGTCGATGAGGTCAGAGAGCAGCTGTTTGAGGACTCCTGTAGCGTACTCCATCTCTCCCTGTAGAGCTGTCATGATGAGTGATGCCACGTTGCCGCGGTCACGCATGGAGAAGGAGCGCTGAGCTTCCAACGTGCGGATAAATGTCAGCAGGAAGTGCTTCTTGGTGAGCAGTTGACCAAACAGAGTCAAGGCCTTCTCGACATTAGCCTGCACCTGTGGGAAAACACACAGAGCAACTCATTATACAGTGTGGAATAAATTACGACAGCTATGTTGTGTTTTGATGAACAGATAAAGGTAAAATCAAATCACATTCCAATATAATTAATGAAAATTCTGTCATTAATTACTCACCCTCATGTCATTCCAAACCTGTAAGAACTTCGATCATCTTCAGAACACAAATTAAAATATTTTTGATGAAATCAAAAGCTTGCTGACCCTGTGTTAGCAACGCAACTAACACATTCAAAGCCTAGAAAGACTGTAAGGACATTGTTAAAATAGTCCATGTGAGATTAGTGGTTGAACCTTAATTTTATGAAGCTATGAGAATAGTTTTTGTGTGTAACAAAAACAGTAATAATGACTGTAATCCACATTAGTTTTCTTATTTGTGTCAGTCTGACACATGCATTGTAGTTGCATTGCTGTCTATGCAGGGTCAGAAAGCTCTCGGAATTAATCAAAAATATCTTATTGGTGTTCCAAAGATGCACAAAAGTCTTAGGTTTTTAACGACATGAGGGTGAGTAATAATTGACAGATTGTTATTATTATTTTTTTATTTATTTAACATGATTGTCTCAAATGCACTAAATTCTTTCACAACTTTAGGCCTTATTCCTGAAACACAAGGAGAAAGAATTAAAAGTTGGGTTCTGTAAGATTTTTTATGTCTCTTATGTTCACCAAGGCATTTATTTGATCAAAAATACAGTAAAAATGGTGATATTGTGAAATGGTATTACAATTTAAAATAACTGTTTTCTACTGCAATATAGTTTAAACTGTAATTTATTCCTGTGATGCAAAGCTGGATTTTCAGCATCATTACTCCTTTACCTCAGAAATTATTCTAATATGCTGATTTGCTGCTTAATAAACATTTGTTATAATCAATGTTCAAAACAGGTGTGTTGCTTAATATTTAATGGAAACTGTAATACTTTTTTTCAGGATTCTTTGATGAATAGAAAGTTTAAAAAACAGTATTTATTTGAAATATTAATCTGTAACATTATAAATGTCTTTACCTTTACTTTCGGTCAACCTAATTTGTCCTTGTTAAATAAAAGTAATAACTACTTTCAAAAAAAGAAAAAAACTAAATGACCACAAAGTTTTGATTTAGTGTAAATAAAAATTGTCATCCTCAACTGATTAATTTGTATCACTATGTACTTCCACAATTTTAGGATTGATGCAATGATTAAGGACTGACTTGAAAAATGTGGAGCCCGGGACAATCATGTTGACCAGCAAATGGAAGACGAGGACAACATGAAGTGACATTCGCATTAAACCTGTGTAATGTGTAGGGGTGTCCTTGACTAAAGATTTTTCTGGTCAACTAGTAGTCCTTAATTTTAAGCATTAGTCGACTATTAGTCGCACATTTATTTATAAACCATATAAATCATAATAATGAGCCTTTAATTGCCTACATAGTCTAATAAGTGCTCAAGCTCATGCAAAAAAAGCTTGCCACAGCGCACCGGCAGATATAATAATTATGAATGTGTCAGGGATAAACAGCAAGGAGACTGCATTAACGTTTTAATAATTTATTGATAAACTAGTGCTTGCTTTGTTTTAGGCTTAAGAGATGAAGTCGGCACTGACTCGTCATCTCCGCAGTAGTGTATGCGCCTGTATGCATGTCACATG
The DNA here is from genome assembly GCF_049309525.1 of Garra rufa. Classification (NCBI taxonomy): domain Eukaryota; kingdom Metazoa; phylum Chordata; class Actinopteri; order Cypriniformes; family Cyprinidae; genus Garra; species Garra rufa. The sequence goes on along the minus strand of NC_133378.1, from coordinate 32,071,348 downwards.
CGGATTACATAATCTGAGAATATGTTTTCCATTTGAATTGGTTCATCTGAAAGCAGACATTTCACTATATACATTTTTCATGTCTGTAAGGCAAGTATGCACAGAGTTTCACGCTCAAGGTCACAGGTGACTGAGGCAGCAGAAAGCGCATCCTGTTTGCTTTCATTATTTCACAAAAGCACAATGTTTTGTTGTTATTGTGAGTGCACACAAATAAACAAAGTTTTTACAAATTCGAAAGATGTATTACTCTTATCTGTATGACCAAAAATGATGGAGTATTTTAAGTGCAAATGATTGCACTGGCGCCTTCTTCTGTCATGCAGTGAGCACGCTACTTTTCAGGTTCTACACTCCGCACATACACTTCAATAGTGCACATTTTTCTAGGTTAATATTAGATTGAGTGACAATCGTACATATTTCAGATGAAAAGCCATGAATGATAGGTAAGTGTGACTGTGCATTTTCCAGTGGATTTTTTTTTCTCTGACTAAGCGACTAATAATTAATATAATAATGTTGGTTGACCAAGCCTCTTCTCGTAGACTAAAGGTTAGTGGACTATTAGAGGGCAGCCCTAGGAATGTGAGATATTTCGAAGTACAACACATAATTAACTAGAAAATAAATGGACTTGATTTAGTTGTACAGAGCTATTTAAGAATTGTTTTGTTATTTTAAAATGAAGTGATCAATTGTGCACAGTAAGACCAGGGGAGTTTTAAAAGAAAGTTTATGTTGCTTTTAATGTTTTTGATTGACATATTCAGCCTTTCTGAAACACACTGTCGGAGCCCTTTAGTAAAGTAAACAGCGTTCAGGCAGAAGTCCACATGAGGGACGTGCAGCTTTCTGATTGACATCAAAGGGAATCCAAGATGCTAGCAGCTCAAAACACAACAGAAGGAAATGCAGAGTGAGGGCGAGGAAGGACAGCGAGAGAAAGAGTACAGCAGGAAGCAGACGTGACCTCAGAGTCCAGGAGCGAAAGGAGGTGATGTGTCCTTCCATGAGCCGCACCTGTCACTTTTCATCTGCCTCGCTCTCTCACACATCTTGCCTGTACAACTTCTTGAAGCCATGTATCCATACTAACATAACAAAAGCAATATCTTACAAGTGTCCTTACTAGCCGTGACAAGCTACTAGGCAGTAGCCCCGCCCACAGCAAAATCTGATTGGTGGAAACAAAGAAAACCTGGCTGTAATTATCTCACATTGTCGCTGGAAAGTTTTCACAGCTAGTTAGGACGAAGCGCTATAATCCAAAGAAATTACGAAAAACAAAAACGAATCTCCAAGCGAGGCTGTTGGAATCTGACTTCAAAGCAAACCGGCGTCTGTTATTGTCCCCTTCAGCACCTTATGTACCATGTAACCTGACAAAGGCCTTTTTCCCGACAACACAGACTAATAAAGTGCCTCAATTCTTCTCTGCTGAGCCGAATGAAATTTGCAGCCTCTCGGGGAGGCCGATTGTACTGTAGGTTGCTTTGGGGAGAGAAGCTACACAGAGCAATAAGGGCCTGAGCCGTGCGCATAGGCACTTGATTACGCCGGGGACTCGGGGGCAAATACAGTGAAAACAAACCCCAGATGAAATAATAAACATACGATCCCTGCGCAAGCCAACAGCGTGACCTGCAGTATGCAGGCCGGTGGATGTAGCATGTACTTAATTGCGCTGACCAGTGCGTTTTGAGGATTTGTGATTGCTCTCATTGTTTTTTTTACCTAGTGCTATTACGTGTCAGTCATTAGCGTCTGGCTTTATTGTACAGGAGGTCACAATCTGTAACGTATTGAACTTGTAAACTCCAAATTGTAGGTTCAAACGCTTTTTGTTCTACTCCCGAGAGAGTCACCGACCCCATTTATCAGAAGCAAGTGATGTCAAAAAGACTGGTCACCACATTTACAATATACATTATGACCTTTCAAGAGTGTTGATCAGCCGTCTACGGCGCTATCGTAGTTTATACAATCTCAGCGCTATGTTGTTTCTACTATTAGTAGTGGTCTGCTGATTTTTGATTGCTTTGTTAATTCTGCTCTAGGGTTACCATGGTGATGGCGATGTACTGACCCGTACCTCCATCTCCTTGAGCACCGGGTGGTCCTCGATGCCGGGGAACAGCACCCTCATGGCATAGGTTCGGTAGTCCAGGAATGGGATGCCAGCTCCATCCAGTTCTTGGGTCAGTTCATGGATGTCCGTTTGGAGTTCGGCAAAAGCTGTAAGGCGAAAAGAACGGGTAAGTTGAGGTACAACACTATCTGAACAAGTTCTGTGCTTATTGTTTCAGTTCAGCATTTGTTAACTAGACAAGGACACTTAAAAATCATTTAAAAGAGAATACACAAGGTGTAATTTCTAAAATTTCTAAAAATGTTTTCTAAAATTATACAGAACTGTTAAATGTACAACATTTATACATACATACATATATATATTATTTTTAAAATAATATTTATTTGTTAAGTACTTGAAATTAGACAATATTACACTTTAAAATGCTCATAATCAGATTACAGTTACTTTTTTATGGACTACATGATTACATATTTACACAATGGCGGTAAATTATTAAAATTAATTTATTTGTTTGAAAAAAGAAGAAAGAAAGAAAGAAAGAAAGAAAGAAAGAAAGAAAGAAAGAAATATTTTGATTACGTCACAAAATACAACATTATAATTAAATATTAAAATTAGGGCTGTCAAACGATTAATCGCAATTAATCACATCCAAAATAAATGTTTGTGTTTACATAATATATGTATGTGTACTGTGCATATTTATTAATAAATATATATATATATAAATATGCACATACATGAATATATATATATATATATATGTGTGTGTGTGTGTGTGTTTATATTTAATGTAATTTATTTTATATGTAAATGTAAATATTTATACATAAATATTACTTTTGTAACTTTTATTTTAGATGTGATTAATCGCAATTAATAAAGTCTTAAAGTCTTAATAAAAATGTAAATTTTTTTTTGCATGTTTTATATATATATATATATATATATATGTATATATATATACACACATACATATATACACATATGTAGTAGGATTTAATTTTTAAACAAAATAAAATATCAGTTCATTTTTTATTTAGTTTTTATATTACAAAGTATATATAAAATAATCATTAAAGAAAGGGAATAAAATCAGTCACATCAATATGTTTAAAAAAATTCTATTTTAATAATTTAAATGAATGAATGAATGAATGAATGAATGATTAAACAAACAAACAGTTATGTAAGCCGTTACAACCAGCTACTAGGTCTACATAAGCTATTCAAATATTTCTGGTGTAGTTTTACAGTGCAGATAAAGATTTGCAAGAAATCAGATCAGGGTAGGTTTATAGCATACACTTGTGTGCGTAATAAAATATCTCATAATAGAAGTATGATTTGCTTTAAGCCTTCCCTAAGTACGAATAAAAATGAACTTTAAATAAAGTGGTTGATTGGGAACTCACGAAAACGTGGTCACTGGGAGCCTCGTGCAATAATAGGTGCTTGTTGGGTAAACAGAAGCAATGCTAAGTCTGTCAATCTGTTTGTTTATTCGGTTTATGACTAATTTAGTTTTGCTATTCGAAAAGAGCGGGAGGGAAGAGACGTAAGAGACACAAAGTTCACGGGAAAAGAAAGTCAATTAATTGCATGAGTGGGTAATTAATAAAGGAGCGGAGCTTTTCATGCATAATTTCCTCCAGCTGTTGTTCCTCCTCGTGGTCCGCTGGGATATGAATACTGAAGCAAGAAGCTCCTACTCTAAGTGAGGGTTTTTCGTCTTAAAAATACTACACAAATATTATTCAAGATGAACTGCCCAATGGGATTTTCAGTCTCTCGATAAGGGGGAAAAAATAAAAAAGGAAAGTGACAGGTCTAAAGAGCTTTTAATTCAATGGTTCTTTCTCGTCAAAGTGCACTTGAAAGGCCTAACAAAGATTTCCAACATGAGGGATGGCCTTGTAATTCAATTTCACTTCATTACTTGGAGAGGCGCGTGCCGGATCGTAAAGCACGAGGGGGCATTACAGACAGCTTGAATGCCAATTTGTAAAGGTTTCCTGTTGTAGTGGTCAAAACATTACGCTTCTCCGGAAGCAGCAGCACTGCTAGCAAGGTCAGCCCGCAGAACATTTCCTTTAGTGCCCAAGCTGTTTGTCAAAACAAGTCTGAAAAGTTTCATTCACTGCTGATAATGCGTTTCTTTCTGAAATCGTTCCTGTAGTTGTGAAAGCACTCAAAGCGAAACAATTCCAATTACCGTGATGTCCACACACGCTTGCACTAACATTTCTCGGCTAATGTAAAGCAGAGAGGCGAAGCTGATATCCCCACTGAGTGTTCCCAGTATCTAAACCGGTGCTGGATAGCTCGCTAATTAGCCATTAGCTGTGCCTTTGTTTGTTTGTACTACTGCGCTCTCTGATGGGCTGCATCATGGCTCAGTAAGCCTCTGCACATGGTGAATCGCATGTCCCTGGATGGCTCTCGCCGGTCCACACAACTGTATGCTATTCGGTCAAACGAGGAGGCAAAGTCATCACTTTTTTTTTTCTTTTTTTTTAAATTAAATGTAAATTCATGTCCCAGGCACATTTTCAAGGTTAAATAAACATTTATTAAAGTATACAATCATAAATTTTATCAGTTTAGTTTAAGCATTTTACATTTATTCCAAAGTAATAACAATTAAAAAATATAATAAAAATTACCTTGTTCAAAAGTTTACATCCCCTTGATTCTTAATAATGTGTTCCCACACATTTGTTTGATTTTCCAGCAACTTTGTGTATTTGAACCATTTCCAACAACGACTGCTTGATTTGAGATCCATCTTTTCACACTGAGAACAACTAAGGGACACATTATTACAACTATTACAGAAGGTTCAAATGCTCACTGATGAAAACTTTTGAACAGAATGGAGATGTGTACACTTTTCTTATTTTGCCTAAATTTCCCAGAAGACATAAGTTAAATTTACCCTGATCTTCAAATTCCAAAAGTTTTCACCCCTGGCTCTTAATGCATTGTATTTCCTTCTGGAGCATCAGTGAGCGTTTAAACCTTCGTAATAGTTGCATGTGAGACCCTCGGTTGTCCTCAGTGTGAAAAGATGGATCTCAAAATCATACAGTCATTGTTGGAAAGGGTTCAAACACACAAAAATGCTGAAAACCAAAGAATTTGTGGGACCTGAAGGATTTTTATGAGGAACAGCAGGCAGTTTAACTGTTCAGGACAAACAAGGGACTCATAAACAACTATTATTTTCTCTTGTGGACTAGATGTCATCACCTTGTATGTGAAATATCTTATTCAGGTCAATACTACATAAAAAAAAATAACAGGCATTTTGTATGATCCCTCTTATTTTTGTAAAATAATTAACATTTTGCAGATTCTAAAAGGGGGTGTAAACTTTTGACTTCAACTGTAAGGTTGAACGATGCACTAATGCAGTTATTCTGTTAAATATGCATATATGGATATTTTATAAAAAGTGACCCTGGACCACAAAATAGTCATACGATTAGTCATAAGGGGCCATTTAAAATTTCTGAATATACTTTCCAATAATGTATGGTTACTTAGGATAGGAAAATATTTGGCTGAGATACAGCTATTTGAAAATATGAAATCTGAGGGTGCAAAAAAAAAAAAAGTATTAAGAAAATCACCATTAAAGTTGTCCAAATGAAGTTCTTAGCAATGCATATTACTAATCATAAATTAAGTTTTAATATATTTATGGTAGGAAATTTACAAAATATCTTCATGGAACATGACCTTTACTTAATATCCTAATGATTTTTGGCATAAAAGAAAAATCGATCATTTTGACCCATACAATGTATTTTGGGCTACTGCTATAAATACACCTGTGCTACCTAAGACTGGTTTTGTGGTCCAGGGTCACAAATGTGTAATAAAACAAACTTTTTATTTATCCAAAAACATTATTTGGTTTAAAATCTGACATTTCTTGACAGATTTTGTGAGATTCATCCTTTTGCAGCCTATTATCTGACCCTGTTGACCTCATTGGGTTGGACAGACCTCGAGTTTGAGAGGTTCGGGTCATTACCCAGTGAATCTAATCCTAGCCCAAACGAGTAATAACCAAGCGAAGGTCATAAATATTTTGCAGAGCTTGTAAATAATGTCAGCGCATATGATCCGAATAAAATATTGATGCGCAGACTGAATGGCATTGCGATAACAAACCGTTCAGGTTGTCCACAAATGAAGGCAGCCGTCCAATCAGTGCGAATCAGGGCTAAAGAACGTGACAGCTAATCAATGCCTACCAGTTTCTTCACCTATTTGGCAAGAAGTATATTTCTTTCATCATTCTCCCTCTGCCATTCAGCCATCTCCCCCTTTGCGGTGAAAGCGAGTGTTTGTTAGCTAGCTAGCCAGCCACGCCACGCTTTTTCATCCTCCTGACAGGGTTGTGACCAGGAGGGTCGAAAGTCCTAAGATAATGGCCAATTAGACCCAGTGCATCTCCACGAGACCAGGTAGAGTGTGGCACTGGGAACCTTTACGGCATACGGAAACTGCATTTCA
>NC_133378.1:32015900-32064223 GCF_049309525.1 Garra rufa | reverse complement strand
GTGTGTATATATAATAAAAGGCATTGTAATGTGTAATTTAATATATATATATATATATAATGAAAAAAATATAAAATTGGAAAAAATATATTAGAATTGAAAAATAAAAATATTTTTTGTATATGATAGGAACATTTTTAATATTATTTATATTAAATTTTTAAATGTAATTTAATGTGTGAAATGTAATATGTAATTAAAATGTGTGTGTATATATGTATGTATGTATGTATGTGTGTGTGTGTATATATATATATATATATATATATATATATATATATATATATATATATATATATATATATATATTATAGAATTTAAAAGTAAAAAATATATTTTTTGTATATGATATGAATATTTATAGTTTTATTTATATTAAAAAATATATACTATTTCTATCATTATTATTATTATAGAATTTATATTAAAAAATACTTTTTGTATATATAAAATTTTCTGCATTTTAATAATAATTGTGTGTGTGTGTGTGTGTGTGTGTGTGTATATATATATATATATATATATATATATATATATATATACATACACACACATATAATATAATCATTATAGAATTTAAATAAACATTTAAATAAAATAAACCTACTTTTTGAGTTTAAAGTAAATTATAGGAACATTTATATATATATCATAAAAAAAAATTGTAACTGCTTTTTTATACCTTAAAACACAACAGTAAATATTTTATAAGGCGCTTATTGAAAATTAATAAAGACTTTGAAATGTTTTATGGGACCAAAATAATACATTTTGGATGTTGAATGTGTGTTAAGTTTGTGCGTGTGTGTGTTTAAACCCCCTCCCGATGTGCTGATGTGTTATTTTTACCCAGGCGCACAGGTATGCTATCAAAATGACTAATTATATAAGACTGACCCACACAAAAGGCGGCGTTTTTTTTCTTCCCTCCCTCCTCCCATTCCAGCAGCTGCTCTGTTTTGTTAACATCGGCACTTTCCAGCCCCATGGACCCGGAATCTCCTGCCTCACCCGCACGTATCCGTACGCTCCCTCCTTCCCTCCATCCCCCTGATCAATGGGCTTGCCAGCAGAGGACGGGCGCAGGCTGGGGAGATGCCCAGTGTGTCTCTCTATTTCTGGCCTCCATTCATTTTCCCCTGTGAGGGTAATTATGCATTTTGGGCATGCAGGTGGAGAGAGAAAAGAAAGAGGGACCTAAACAACTCATATGCTACTCTATTCTCAGACTATTGTACATGTGCAACTGCTTACAGCTTTCAGAGGTTTGTTATAAGTGGATGCATAAAGACTGGAGCTATACTTGTCTTTCGTCATGTTCAGAAGTTAGTTTCATGCTCGCTTGTTCTGTTTTAAGGTCAGTAGTTCCAGCCTGCAAAGTAGTTCTGTCAGTAGTCAGTAGTTCTGCCAGTCAGTAGTTCTGCAAAGCAGCTTTACTTTCAGTCTTGTATACAAGAAAAGTTTTTTTAATTGGTTTTTCATGATTTTCCACTGCAGATTACAAAGATTTCTGTCATAAAAAAACTTAAAAAGATGCTGCAGAAATGGTCTGTAAAGTGAGTCTGTAAGAAAAATCAGATTTACTTTTATTTATTTATTTATTTATTTATTTTTGATTGTTTGAAACCAGCTTTTAGGAATGTTATTAAATTGTTGACATTTTTTTTCTATGATTAGCATATTTGTCTGCATATTTATTTATTTCTTGAAATCAGTTTTTAGGGCCTTTTTTGTTGCTTAAAACAAACTTTTAGGATTTTCTTCTTATTATTATATTATTATTATTTCTTATTATATTTTTCTTATTATATATATATATATATATATTTGCTTGAAATCTGTTTAAATCTAATTAAATATTAAGAGTAGAATTAAGAGTAATTGAAATTTAATATGAATTAAAATAATAATAATAAATTTTTTTTTTTTTAAATTAATGCTTGAAACCGGCTTTTAGAAACATTTATTTAATTTTTATATATTATATTATATTTTTTTTTCTTTCTTTTTTTGGCTTAAAATCTGTTTTAGGAACATTATATATTGTGACATTTATTTTCATTATTAATCCAGTTCTTTCTGCAATGCTCAATTAATTAATGCTAATAATAAAATTAATAATAATAATTGTATTGCTATATTTAAATGTAATCAAATAAGCAATAACCTTTAAGAATAATTGGAATTTAATTAGAATTAAAAAAAAATAATATGTCAAGTTGCATTATGGTAATTAGACTTATTTTTGTCATGGAGTGAAATGTCATAAAAATAAGTTAAATAGCAAAAAATATAGATTTTTTATTACTGTACATTTATTTATTTATTTCAAAGCAAAATGTAACAGGGTATTTTTATACATATTTTACCCACTATATATTATTTTTAAGTTAATTATTATTGTTTTTTTTTTAAGAAGCCATAACTGTGGCATTGTGTGGGTGTTGCGATCACAAAGAGATGGATACAGTATATAGAGAAGGCCACAGTCTAGCAGACATTGACATTTATCAACACCTGTCATGTCAGCTCAGCACCTGAGGGCCTTTTTTTATAGACCGCGTGTGCGTGTGTGCAAGGTTTGGTGCGTATGGAATAAGTTGCCGGATCATGGTTATTCTTAATTGGGTCATGTGCGTGTTTCTCCTCACCTTGTGTTGGAGGCCTCCATCGGCCTCATGGGAACTCACACTTGCACAAGCAATTAATTACTCTCCGCCATGTCTCCACGATGACCACGGGCTGAATAATGAGCGTTATTATTCATCCAGTCTCAAGTAGACGCACAGTTCTCCCCGAGCTGCTCTCATGCTGGCTTCTCTCACAAAACAGAGCCTGCTGTTTTCAACCACCTTTTCCATCAATTCTGCATATGTGACCTTTTTGTCAAGAACAATGCACTCTTCAGTTGTTTCCAACCATTTTGTGGTCACCAAAAGTCACGTGACCTCAGTCACATGATCTAACCACCACGATTAGCATCGAATACAGCGATTGTGTGACTGAGGTGAGCGCGTAGTGTAATGTCAAAGGCATGTTAATGATGATATGAATAAGTCATATCTACGTTTTTGGACGGCCCTCGGAGAACAGCGACGGCTGTTGTTGAGACGCGACGTATGTGTGGGAGGACTGCTGGAGCTCTTTAAAGTTTAATGGAGCTGAGGAGACGTAGGCAGGAGGAGTGTGAGGGTTCACATGTCTGCTTGGGGAAGAATGCATGTTTGTAAGCGTGGAGGTCATCTGCGGTCTGCGTGGAGGATGTGTTTGATCAAATCCAAGCGTTGAGAGAAGCTGTCAGTGGTTGTCAAAAGAAAAGCCTTGTGACTTGGGTGTTCAGCGGTTTACCCTTGACCTTGCGTCTTTCAAAGGCTCATCAATTGACTCTTTGGTTTTGTTCAGACTGGCAGCAAACATCTCTTTTATGTGTATGCAGCTATGTTTTTTCCAGATTTTAAAAGCTAAGAAGCTGTTCACGTTTATGTGTGGTTTGAACAGCTGTTTACAATTGTATGTAGTTTGAAATCTGATTACCATAATTCCCAAATTCAAGTGTTATTTATTTTTGTGGTTTGTAATTGAATTAAAATTAGATTTTTTAATTTTCATTTAATTTTCAATTGATTTTTTAATTTTCAATTAATTTTCATTATTAACACATTTCTCTCTACTATATATATATATATATATATATATATATTGTAGAAAGAAATGTGTTAATAATGAAAATTATTAATTTTTTTTGCTTAAAATCTGTTTTAGAAACATTTATATATTGTGACATTTATTTTCATTATTAACACATTTCTCTCTGCAATGCTCAATGTTAATGCTAATAAATAAATAAAAAAAGAATAATTGTATTACTATATTTAAATGTAATCAAATAAGCAATAACCTTTAAGAATAATTGGAATTTAATTAGAATTTTAAAAAAAATATGTCAAGTTGCATTATGGTAATTAGACTTATTTTTGTCATGGAGTGAACTGTCATAAAAATAAATTAAATAGCAAAAAATATAGATTTTTTATTACTGTACATTTATTTATTTATATATATATATATATATATACCTTACCTTTTAGGGTTTGTAATTGAATTAAAATTAGATTTTTGTGTATACAGTTCAGTTTGAAATGTGAGATTAGATTTCTAGTCATTTTTATGATGTGACTTATGACATAATTAATTTGTTTACCTTTTAGGGAAAAATAAATAAATATATAAAATGTATAAAAATATCAAGAATTTCAAGAATGGATTAATTTGAACAACATTTGAGTAATTTCTATAATGTGAATTATGACAATTAATTAGCTAAAAAATATATATAATATTATTATATTAATTATTATATTATTATATTATTGTTATATATATAAATAAATAAATACTATTATATATTAAACTATATAAAAATATTGTATATTATGATATATTATTGTTTATATATTTTATATATTTATTATTATTTAGAACAAGAATGGATGAATTTGATACAAAATTCTAGTCATTTTTATGATGATGTCTAGCCATTTTTTGAAAATTTAGCTGGAAAATTTTCTAGTAACTTATGCCATGATTAATTTATTTACATTTATAAACATTTATAAAGTAAATAATAAATAAATAAATACAACTATTATATATTAAAATAGATATATAACAATTATATATTATATAGCAAAATATATTTTATTATATTATATTTTATTATATTGTATTATTGTTAATATTTTATATATTTATTATTATTTATAACAAAATGGATTCATTTGTTCTAAGTCATTTTTATGATGTGACCTCATAATTCATGCGTTTACCTTTCAGGTAAATAAATAAATACAAATATTAATATTAAAAATATAAATCTTATATCTAGTCATTTTTGTGATTTTATTTTCAGGAATATTACAAATTAATACTAAATATAGTATTTCTACAAGAAAAAAAAAAAAAAACAGCTGTCCTTTGAACTTTCTATCATACTTTCCAGAAAAATAATAAGCAGCGCAACTGTGTTCAACACTGATAATAATAATAAAATGTTATACAGTATATCACGTGACACTGAAGATGAATAATGGCTGCTGAAAATTCAGCTTTGCGTCACAGGAATAAATTACATTTTAAAAAATCTTAAAATAGAAAACAGTTATTGTAAATTGTAATAATATTTAATAATATAATAAAATAAATCAATCATTGGTGTGCATGTTATTTTTTTAATGTTTAATGTTTTTTAAACATTTATCAAATTTGATCGACCCCAAATGTTTGAACATCAGTTCAGATGCGGCATTCATCTATTAAATGGCGAATGAGCGAACATACGAGGTGTTTCAGACACGGTGTAAGCATGAACGTGTCACTAGTGCTGTAATCCCTCTGATGCTTATGTCGTCTGATGCGCTTCGTGAGTTCGTCATGGCGAGATGTCATGATGGACACAAGCAAAGGCAATTTTCAGTTTTCCGTCCTCGCTTTCCACTGTGACAGCTACTCGGTTATAGTAGAAGTAAGTCTCTCGTCGTCGCACTGACACTTAAATCAGTGCCGCGCCAACCGATGTGGATATACCGGATATTGACTGCACTGTCAGAACAAACGGACCTGATTTCATCATTTGTAACATGACAGACAGGTAAAGTCATAAAGATCAGATTTGAGGGGGAAAAATCTGATTTATGTGGCTTGTGAACAAAGACTGTCCTATGCTTGCTAGTCTACTCTTTAAAGCTTATTTTGTTGCACTAAACCAGTTTTTCTGTTTTTTTTTTTTCAAAATTTTTATTATTGATGGATAATTCAGAATGCTTTTCGGAGTTTTGAAAGATAACAGATATAATACGTGGTCTTGTGCATTTTTGGTCTTTGAAAGCAATCCCACAGTAAAAGTGCTAAACTTACAAGTGAATAAAACCTTAGAGAATAAGGTTTTGAAGCACACCTATGAAATAGACAAGAAATACATTTGATGGTAATTTCAGTGAGAATCATTCATAGGATACATAGGATGTGCTGTTTTTTTTTTTTCTCATTCATTTTCTGAAAGCTGGTGTTATTATTATCAACTGAATTTAAATTTAAATGGTTAAAAATATGTTTTGTAATTGGAATACAGCTGAAATAAAATATAAATATTAAATACACATAAATATTATCTGCCTTGTTAAATAACTGCAGTTGAATAAAATAAATCTAATAAAAAAAATAAGAATAAGAATGAATTAAAATGACAAAAGGCAAATTTTTACTAAAATTCTAATTCAAATTACAAGTAAAAAAAATATATAATTCCAAATAATAGATATTGCGATAGTAAATAAATAACTGAAACGAAAATGAAAGTGAAAAAAAAAATAAAAAAATAAAAAAAAAAAAATATATATATATATATATATATAAAATATAAAAATATAATAAATATAAAAATATAATAAATATAATAATATAAAAAAATATAATAATATAAATATAAAAACTAAGACAATAATTCCAAATAATAAATATTGTAATAGTAGGCCAATACAAATAATACTAAAATAATACTGGTGAGAGAAAATAAATAAATAAATTACTAAAACGAACATTAATATTAAACCTGTTAAAATATAATTTCAAATAATAAATATTGTAATAGTATATAAATGATACTAAAAATAGAAAATAAATAAATAAATAAACAAACAAATAAATACATGCCTGACAAAAAAAAAAAAAAAAATGCTAAAACGAAACTTTAAATGAAGACTAATAAAATAATTCCAAATAATAAATATTGTAACACTGGTTAGAAAAATAAGTAGATAAATAAATGCCTGACAAAAAATTACTAAAAAGAAATTTAAAAATTTAAACTAAAAAAATAATTCCATACAACAAATATTGTAATAGTAGGCCTATATAAATAGTACTAAAATAATACCGGTGAGAGAAAATAAATAAATGAATAAATGACATAGAAATACTAAAACGAAAATTAAATTAAAGCTAAAAAAATTATTCCAAATAATAAATAATGTAATAGTTTATAAATAATACTAAAATAACACTGGTGAGAGAAAAATCAATCAATCAATAAATATTCAGTCCTTATTATTTGCATGGAAATTACATTCTACGTGATTTTTTTTATTCCAAAAACATACAGGACTGGAATAACATAAGGGTGAGGGTCATTTTTGGATGAACTATTTATGTAACACATTAAACGAGAAGGTGGTGTTTCTGCACAAAAACTGTTTTAATGTTGCGTTAAATTGCATCAGCAGTTTTACACGTTTGAAATGCACAAAAAACTGTCTTGACATGTATTTTGTATGTTCAAGTAGTCTTAAAAAAAAAACTACTTCAGCTTCAGTGGTCAACTATTATATATGTGTGTGTGCACATGTGTGTATGTTGGAGACAGTTGAAGCCAAATGAGATGTGTCAGAAAGCAAATTGGAAATGCCAATTTCACTTACGTCCAGGCAACGCGCTTCACGTCTAAACTCCGCCACTTGTTTCATGTGTAAATTAATGGCTTCCGCTCTGTAATTTAGATTTTTGAGCTCTCCCACACACCCTCGATCTATTTCGCCCCATCTTCCTCCCCGTTTCCGTCTGGCTTCCTCTTTCCCTTGCGCTCCCCGACCCCTCCGCTCATCCAGAAATGGCCAGGCGCGCACAGACAAATCGCATTTCTCTCTGCGTGCAGGTTCTGAGTCAGTAGCTCTACTTGATGAGACGGTTTCTTATACTAGAAGCCCGTCCGTAAGTGTGCTGAATGTCTGCCGCTGTTTATCAGTGCTTGTAAGGAGTGTGTGTGTGAACGAGAGGGGCCGTAGAGAGGAGGCTGCTGTCAGGGTGGAGTGTTTTCACCTCCCCCCGTATTGATCTGACAGTCTCACAATTGCGTGATGAGAATCCTGACTTGTCTCTCCTTCGCTGTCCGTCTCACTCTGTTGCTCTCTCTCTCCGTTTTATCCGTCTCACTCTCTTTTTCTCTCTCAAGGATACGCACTTAAATGGCAAGATTTACATGGAGCGAGATAAGCCAGCATGTTTCATTCATTTGGTGCCATTTCAGCCGGGCTGAGCTCGAACTGTGCACCACAATGTGGTTTGCGTGCGTTTTTCTCAACGATCTTCATCCCGCCCTGGTTGCGTGTCAGTAAATCACAGATGCGCTGCGCAACAGTACGGTCACGTCGAATTGGCGGGATGCGCACTTAAATGTATTTGTGGAGGATTTGTTTGTTGTTTTGTTCTTGTGTTGCAGGGTTTTATTTTAGGTCATTTTAGTGGATGGATAGATACTGTCGGATGTCTTGCATGAGCATTATAGCTCAATATGTCGAGCAAGTGTATTTAGTGAACCATAGGTATCAAAAAATGCTGTGAGCCAGATTTAAAAGGATAGTTCACCCCAAAAATGTTTTTAGTTTTTTTCAGCATTTTGGGGTATTTGAGCCCATCCCAGCAATGATGTATGATTTTGAGATCTATCTTTTCACACTGAGGACAACTGAGGAACTCCTATGCTACTATTACAGAAGGTTCAAACACTCACTGATGCTTCAGAAGGAAAAACAATGCATTAAGAGCCGGAGGATGAAAACTTTTGAACATAATGGAGATTTGTACATTTTTCTTACTTTGCCTAAATATAATATTCTTCCATTTAGTACTGCCCTTCAGAAGCTACAGAAGATAGTTATATGTTATAGCTGGGGGTGAAAACTTTTTGAATTTGAAGATCAGGGTAAATTTAACTTATTTTTTCTTCTGGGAAACATGTAACTATCTCCTGTGGCTTCTGAAGGGCAGTACTAAATGAAAAAAATATGCTGTTTAGGCAAAATAAGAAAAGTCCATCTCCATTCTTTTCAAAAGTTTTCACCTGCCGGCTCTTAATGCATGGTTTTTCCTTCTGGAGCATCAGTGAGCGTTTGAACCTTCTGTAGTAGTTGCATATGAGTCCCTCAGTTGTCCTCAGTGTGAAAAGATGGATCTCAAAATCATATAATCATTGTTGGAAAGAGTTCAAATTCACAAAAAAGCTGGAAAACCGAAGAATTAGTGGGACCTGAAGGATTTTTCTGAAGAACAGCAGACAGTTTAACTGTTCAGGACAAACACTTGAACAACTATAGCTAAGCTTTTGAACGGGGTCATTTTTATAAATTCAATTATTATCTTCTCTTGTGGACTATACAGTATGTAAACATCTTTTATGTGAAATATCATATTCAGATCAGTACTAAATAAACAATAACATACATTTTGGAGATGTAAACATTTGACCTCAAAAGCTGTATATTAAAAAATGTCCTGGCTCTTCCAAGCTTTATAAGCTCTTCCGTGTTCGTCACTTCTCACCAGAGCTTGTGCTACGGTACGCCTACATTCTACGTCATCCATGGGCAATCAAAAGTTTGTGGAAACTAGAGATTACAGTTCATAATGATTTGAATATGGATATTTTTTATAGACAAACATATCACTTTGCGTCAAAAAACCTTTATTAACCCCCTGGAGCCATATGGAGCACTTTTTATGATGGGTGCATGCACTCTATTGGACTGCCATTATAAGGCTTGGAAAAGCCATGACATTTTTTAGAATAACTCTGTTAGTATTTGTCTGAAAGAAGAAAGTCAGCGCGTAGGGCATCTGGGTCCTGAAAAATCATCACAACAGGCTACTAGTATAAATAACAAATAAAATATGTCTAAAGCATGTTGATATACAAAAGCAATATAAAAGTAATATAGGCCTAGACCAAATTAGCCGAGAAAAGGTGAATCTGTGCGGCCCTCTCTCCAGTCTCCCTCTGGTGCCCCCCTTCCCCACCTCCCAGTGGTCTGTTTGATTATGCCTCAATGTCAAATTTGGCAGTGGCACTTTTGGCAGACACGAGACACCGACCTTAGACATGGCCTCAAAAAGGCACCAAGAGTCGGGGGCGGAAAAAAGAAAAAAGAAGAGACAGCGGGATGATACTCGCGCGTCGCTTGCAGGTAACACCGTGTCTACACCGGACGCGACAGTTGTCGCACCACGCCGCAACAGCTAAAGTCTGTCTACACTGGACGCAATAAAGCGACCGTTGCAAATCATTTAAACTTTGTGTGAGCACGTCATAAATAGAACGCGGCAGCAGATTACTGTCAGAGATTTGCCGTGTCGCGTCGCGCCTCCCCGCGCCGCATCCAGTGTAGACAGCATAATAGGTTCTAATGTATTTTGTTGCGTCTCGCGTCCGGTGTAAACACGGTGTAAGACAATGTTTTAAATAAAAATGTTTGTTTTGTAGCCCTTGCGTGTGCATGTGTGTCTATGCTTATGCTAGGTATGCCCAAACGTAAGTAATTTCACAGACGAATTGTAGAAAAAATACCCAATGCTCAGTCGTGGTCGTCGGAGCAGCCAATTCATGCTTAGTTTGAGAACTGAGCTGCTGCCAGCAGCAGGTAGGATTCATTTCGGGACAACACAGATTAATTATTACCCGAAGTTCATTAAAGTTATCACCGACAATCATTTGACTCTCAGATGTCGCGGTAAAAACAGTTCAACTTACATCGATATTTCACCCCTTCCCCAGTGATGATGATAATGGTGATAATGATAACCACCAAGCATTTGTGCTTAGGGCACCCAAATGGCTAGCGCCGACCCTGAAGAAAGTCTTATACACCTAGGATGGCTTGAGAGTGAGTAAATCATTTTTGGATGAACTATCCCTTTAAACTCCAAATTCCTATCAACATTAGAGCAGAATGTGTCCAGCAATTGTTTTATGTTGACTATTTTTAGCTTTCTAGTAAAGGGAGAACAGGAAATTAGATGGCGAGAAGTGTGGGTAGTGGTATTGAGAAGTGCAGCAAGCCAAATTCAAACTCCCATTTACTCATGAACACTACAAGCTAAATGTGTCCAGCAATGTTTTTATGGCACTTTTGTTTTTAATAGAAAAAGAACAGAAAGTTATGCCTAGAAATAGTAACAGTTGGTTCAAGAACAAAAAAAAGTAAAAATAAAGACTGGTTTTACCACACAAGTACCACAGCTCAGTCTCACTTTTGTAGTTTTATTTTGGGCCATTTTGTCCTTTTAGCAGTTTTTTTTAATGTAAAGAAAACACTGAAATATAGCAAGAAGTGTTGTTAATAGTAATGGTGGTTTAAATCTGCGATTTTTGTTGTTGTTGTTTTAGACATTTTTGTCTCTTTAGTAGACAGAGAGCATGACATTACAACTAAAAATATAAATAATTGGTTCAGAAACAAAACACATTTCCTGTATTAGCTCTCAGATTTCTTTTTTTGTTTTGTTTTGTTTTATTTTGGACGAGTTTGTCTTTTTTAGTGGGTGGAAGCACAGTAGTGAGAGGGTAATGGGATTGAATAAGTCAAGGGCCTAATTCAAACTCATTTTTTCCACATTTTGGTGTTTTGAGTCTTTTTGTTATTTTTTGCTCTTTCTAGCGGATAAACTGTAGAGCAAGGACAGGAAGTGATGATAAGAAGAGTGAGTAATCGGATCTGAAAATGTTGCGAGCTGCAGCGGTTCGGCGTGTCATTTACTAGTTTTATTTTTTTGCCTTTTTGACTTTTATGGTGGGTAGAGACAGGAAATGATGGCGGTAAGCAGAAAAAATGAGATGGGAAAAACTGTGAATCATAATCAAACCCATTTCTCACATAAGCACCACAGATCAGTCTACAGTCTTTTTTGCAGGTTTTAAAATGCTTATAAAAAGCATCTATTGAAAATGTTTAAAAACACCTATTACCTGTGGTAAAACATAACCTTGCTTTATTTTAAAGCAGGATTTCTGCTTGATGGTGGCTCATACTGTACTAAACACTAAGAAAACATCAAGTCTGAAGAACAGCATGAAACCAAATGTCTTTTTCTCTCTCTCTCCAGTATGACTATGAAGGAAATGACATCAGCGACCTGCCGGTGGACCTCTCAGTTGTGTGGAATGGGGATTTCGTCATTGACAACCCCTACAATATCCAAGGTAAAACTCACATGATCCGTTCCTCTATACACTAGTCAGTCTTTTTGTATACCCACACCTCTCTCCAGTATTTCTGTGAAGACAAATTAGGGCCGTTTTATGCCTGGCTGCATGTCAGGCCTCACTGCTCTCCATACAGCTTATCTGCTCCTTCCTGAGCAGTGACTGCAGCTCGCTGCTGCTAAACAATAAGAAACCGTGTGAAACCCTCATTCGGAAAGAATGAAAAGGGAGGCAGCAGAGAAAGTGTGGTTTTGAGTTCACATCCCCTATCAACCTGACTCTCCAAATAACTCAAAATGACCTCTTTGGTCATTTTGGGTCAAGTCCAAGTCTATTTGCTGCTAATATTTCAAGTGTCAGGCTGGTAAGGAGCTATTTGGAGAGAGCGGTGAGTGAACAGTGACTCCAGTTGATCACCACACCTGGGCCAAATCAAGATCTCAGCACCTTGACTGATGGTGACATGTATTACGCTTTTCCGTTCTTCTTTTTCCCATCATTTTGCTGTCTGCGCAATATGAGAAATGCTACTTTCCAGATCCAATGTTTGTGTAATGTCCTGTCTGCTTAGATGCCATTATCTGCTTGGTTTTTGAAGGTAACACAAATGGATGCTTCACTTTGCTGGAATGGAGTAGCTGACAGAAGTAAACTAATATATAAATTCACCAGTTTCTTTCATTTTATGAGAACATTTCTATACAGTACTGTTCAAAAGTTTTATCAAAAGTGACAGTAAAGATATTTAAAATATTCCAAAAAAATAAGGTTTCTAAAATGTTATTTTGAACTTTCTGTTTGTCAAAGAATCCTGTAAGGTTTATCATATCGTATCATAATGTATCGGAATAATGTATCAAATGTATCATAATATTGATAAAGATTTTTATGTATATACAATATATTATAAAACACTGCTTTTCAAAAGTTTGGGATCAGTAAGATTTTTTATACTTTTTAAAGAAGTATTTTCTGCTCATCAAAGCTGTGTTCATTAGATTAAAATACAAAAAAACAGTAATATTGTAAAAACAAATTATTGCAATTTAAAAAATTTAAAATAGTGCTTTTCTTTTTTAATATACTTTGAAAAATTATTTATGACTGCGATGCAAAGATGAATTTTCAGCATCAATACTCTTCAGTCTTCAGCGTCACATGATCCTTCAGAAATCATTCTGATATGCTGATTTATTATAAAAAATTTTTTTTTTTTTTTTTTTTTTTTTTTAATTTGTGATTTTAGGATTCTTTGAATAAAACCTTAGAAGAACAAATAAATAAAAAATAGAAATGTTTTGTAACAATATACCGTTCAAAGTTTGTGGTCAGTAAATTTTTACTTTCTTTTTTGTTTTGGAATACAAAAAATACTTTTATTCAGTAAGGATGTGTTGATTGATCAAAAGTGATAATAAAGACTTATTTTGTTAGAAAATATTTTTATTTTGAATAAATTCTGTTCTTTTAAACTTTTTATTCATCAAAGAATCCTAAAAAAAGTATCACAGGTTCCAAAAAAATATTAAGCAGCACAACTTTTTCTAACACTGGCAATATATTAATATAATAAATTTCATAATATTCTGTTTTTACTGCATTTTTGACCAAATAAATGCAGTTTTAGTGCGCATAATATACTACTATAACCCCAAACTTTTGAATGGTATATAGTAATAAAAAATACATTATCTTAAAAGGATGTCTGCACTGCAATAAATATTTTCTTAATTCAAACTATATTTTTTGAAAACTAGTCTGATGTGACTTTCAAACTATACAAACTTCCTTGTTTTCAGATTAGATATGTCTGGCCCATATTTCTCTCTTTCTCTCTTTCAGCACCGTCTTTATAGCACAATAAATTTATCCATCTTTGCCATGCTGCCAGCGAGAAAAAAAACTGCTTTGCCCTGCTGCAAAGTGGAAATGTTAATGTAATTAAATCATTCATTTGCTTCAGTTTAATTAGCGCAGCGCTACTTTTAAGCTTAGCCGTGGCTAATCAGATTAGCATGAGGCTGAGACGGATGCATACACTGTCTCCTTTGAAGTCCGGCGGCAGTCTTAAGACGCCCAGCCAACAGAACATTCACCAAGTCCCCTGAAGCTGCGGGAGCCCATGAAAAATCTGCCATCTTTCTTTTTACAATAGGAATTTAACATCTGTAATTCGCTAATTGTTAGGTGGAGCTGAGGTGATACCTTTGTTTCATAGATCATCCAGTTTTTAATAAAACTTTCTGTCAGTTTACAGTTAAAGGGAACTGGTTGGACATTTTAGAAAATAAAAATGTAGCATAATGAGTTTGTGCTCTTAATTTTAGTTTAGCAGTTTGGATTATTAGCATTAATAGTTGTTATTTATGTTGTTGAACTCATTTGTTCAACCTGAAGTACTCAAGTACAAGCACTGAGCTTCAAATAAAAAGGTACCATGGTACTTTTTGGACGTGTACCATAGTATTCTTTGATATACTTTGGAATACCAAAAAACTAGCCAGTCTGAGCATAGCTGGTTTAGTAGACCGGTTTTAAAGGGGTTTTGAACACTTTTTTAGCTAGTCAACCAGCTAAAACTAGTTTATACCAGCTACATCAGCCAGCCAGCAAAGGCTGTTTTTACACTACCAGTCAAAAGTTTTTGAACAGTAGGAATTTTAATGTTATTTAAAGAAATCTCTTCTGCTCACCAAGCCTGTGTTTATTTAATCCAAAGTACTGCAAAAACAGTGAAATTTTGAAATATTTTTACTATTTAAAATAACTATTTCCTATTTGAATTTATTTTAAAATATAATTTATTGTGATCTTGTGATTTTTTTTGATTTTTTTATTATTATTATCAATATTTAAAACAGTAGAGTACTTTTTTGCAGGTTTCTTTGAATAGAAAGATCCAAAGATCAGTATTCATCTGAAATAAAATGCTTTTGTAACATTATACACACTTGGAGTCAGTGTAATTGGGGGAAAATATAGAAATTAATACTTTTATTTTGCAAGGATGCTTTAAATTAATCAAAAAGGATGTTAAACACATTTATAATGTTACAAAGCATTTCTATTTTGGATAAATGCTGTTCTTTTGAACTTTCTATTACTCAAAGAAACCTGAAAATAATTCTACCCAGGTGATGTCAACATAATAATAATAATAATAATAATAATAATAATAATAATAATAATAATAATAATAATAATATTTTGAGCAGCAAATCAGAATATTAGAGTGATTTCTAAAGGATCATGTGACTGGATTAATGAAGCTAAAAATTACATTTTAAAATATATTCAAAGAGAAAACAGTTACTTTAAATAGTAAAAAATATTTCTAAATTGTACTGCTTTTGCTGTACTTTGGATCAAATAAATGCAGGCTTGGTGAGCAGAAGACCCTTCTTTATTAAATCTTTATTTAAATCTTACTGTTTAAAAACTTTTGACTGGTAGTGTAGCTGCTTTTTTAATTTGCTCAAACATGTCATGTTGATATTACATATTATTTGTTAATATTATATATAAGACTTATAAGGCTTTACATATTTTTACTACAATAAATGTATGTATTTATTCTAACTGTAAGATGCAGGTGAATCACTGTAGCTCGCGCTCAAAACAGTGGCAACAGCAATATGAAAAAGTCACAGGTGTTTAAAAATAATCACATTTATTAAGTCTAATAATGACAATAAACACTTCTTTAGTCGAGTAATATAGTTTATTAGCTCAACTGTAGATGGTTTGTGGTTGCTAGGCAACTTAGCACATTAATATAAAATTCATCTGATGTGCGGTCGCAGGTTTTGTCCTCTGCTCTGCGCGCTTATTTATCCCTGTCTTTATCTCTCTGTCTCTCGGCAGCGCACCTGTACAAGTGTTACGCCATGCGGGACAGCTGTGGGATGTGTTTGAAAGCGGATCCTCGGTTCGACTGCGGCTGGTGCGTGCAGGAGAAGAAGTGTTCGCTGAGACAGGAGTGCGCTCCTCCAGAGAGCATCTGGATGCACCCCAGTGCAGGAAACAGTCGCTGCGCGCACCCCAAAATCAACAAGGTAGCACCCGTTCCCATTCTGTCACACCCCATTTAACACATTCAGTATTTACAAGGCTGTCAAATGCACTTTTTTATTGTGTGAGCGTTTAACAGGTGTTGTTTTTGCAGAGCAGTGTTGAGGGTTCTTCAAAGGCGCTTTGCATTTTATGTTTAGCAAAGAACTTATCAAGTTTTTTACATTTATAGGTTTTTAAAAAACATGTGTAATTGAAATTATGAAACACACAGTTTAATAGCAATTTATTACGTTTAACAAAATTAACATTTTTAGGGCCCTATGAAAACCTTTTTTTTTTTTTTTCAAAATTCTGTTTTCTTTTTTTCTAAAAATTTTATCTTTAAATAACAAAATTTATTACTCAAAAAGCATGTCTAATTAATTGAAATCATGAAACTTACATAATTTAAGAATATTTTTTTTAAAGGTTTAACAAAAGTTAGGCTGATGATACACAGGGCAACTTTTTGAGCAATGTTGCTTGGACCCTTTCCCATTGAGAATGGGTAACACATTTCTTCCTGTATAATTTAGATCAGTTGTGGGCCCTGTATCACACCTGGCTGCCTGTTCACGGCAACATTTGCCAAAGTTGTCCGGCAACATTGCTTAAAAAGTTGACCAGTGTATCATCAGCATAAATGTTTAAGGCCCTATGAAATCCATTGCATTTTTTTCCAAATTCCATTCTTTTCCTCTTTTTTTGACTCTGTTTTAATGGTTAAATTTAAAAAATATTAATCAAAAAGCATGTCTAATTAACTGAAATCATGAAACTTACACATTTTAACAGCAATTTATTAAAAGTTTAAAGGAACTGTATGTAGGATTGTGGCCAAAACTGGTACTGCAATCACTTTCAAAATATTGTAGAAAGTGTATCCCCTCCCCCTCCCCCCTGACACGAGGTTGCCAGCTAAGCTGCAGGACCCGTTTTCAGCCGTCTCCATCTTTCAAAGGTATCTCCTATACAAATCCTTGTTTTATTTCGGACTTTGTCACGACGTATTTCGCATTCATAACGAGGTCTTTTAGGTTTCGTAACGTTATACGTGTTTTATCCGACGCGTTCGTAGCTGCAGCTGTAACTAGAGCAGAGCTGGCAACCTGGATTAGAAACTTTACTGACTTCGTGATTAGTCGGTAGCTGGAGGGTGGAGCCTCAGACCAAAACACAAAATGACAACAATAACATCAGTTGTGGGCTGCAACTTTCACTTTTAAATGACAATATCCTGGCCGGACCACTGTTGTCAGTGATATAAGTATTTGAAATGAACATGATTTCTTAATTTCTAGTGACATGTCAGGGCCATTTTATGATTAACTGAAATAAATTTCTTACATACAGTTCCTTTAACAAAAAATCGTTTTTAAGGCCCTAAAGCTCAGTTTTATTTTTTTCCAAATTCCGTTTTTTTTTCTAGACTCTGTTTTAATGGTTAAATTTTAAGAAATATTAATCAAAAAGCATGTCTAATTAACTGAAATCATGAAACTTACACAATTTAACAGCAATTTATTAAAAGTTTAACAAAAAAATTGTTTTTTAAGGCCCTAAAGCTCAGTTTTTTTTCTAGACTCTGTTTTAATGGTTAATTGGAAAAATATATATTAAAATAAATATTTAATGGTTAAATTAAAAAATATATTAATCAAAAGCATGAATAATTAATTGAAATCATGAAACCTACAGAATTTAACAGCAATTTAGTAAAAAAAAATTAAGGCTCTATGAAATCCGTTTTATTTTTTTCCAGATTCCGTTTTTTTTTTCTAGACGCTGTTTTAATGGTTAAATTTTAAGAAATATTAATCAAAAAGCATGTCTAATTAACTGAAATCATGAAACTTACACAATTTAACAGCAATTTATTAATAGTTTAACAAAAAAAATGTTTTTTAAGGCCCTAAAGCTCAGGGTTTTTTTTTATAGACTCTGTTTTAATGGTTAATTGGAAAAATATATATTAAAATAAATATTTAATGGTTAAATAAAAAAATATATTAATCAAAAAGCATGTCTAATTAATTGAAATCATGAAACTTACACAATTTAACAGCAATTTATTAATAGTTTAACAAAAAAAAATGTTTTTTAAGGCCCTAAAGCTCAGGTTTTTTTTCTAGACTCTGTTTTAATGGTTAATTGGAAAAATATATATTAAAATAAATATTTAATGGTTAAATAAAAAAATATATTAATCAAAAAGCATGTCTAATTAATTGAAATCATGAAACCTACAGAATTTAACAGCAATTTAGTAAAAAAAAATTTAAGGCTCTATGAAATCCGTTTTATTTTTTTCCAAATTCCTTTTTTTTTTTTTTTTTCTAGACTTTGTGTTAATGGTTAAACTAAAAGAAACAAAAATAATAATAATCAAAAAGCATGTCTAATTAATTAAAATTATGAAACATAATTTAAAAGCAATTAAAAGTTTAACTTTTTTTAAGGCCCTATGGAATCATAAATCTTTTTTTTCTGTAATTCAGTTTTATTTGACCAGATTCTGTGTTTTCCATTCATTTTCTGAATTCCATTTTAATGGTTTCTTTACATTTTCAAAAGCATGTCTAATAAATGGATATTATATAAAAAAGAATTTATTATTATTTTATTTATTTATTTATTTGACATTTTTCTGGTAAATCAATTTTGGTAAATAATTTTTCTGGTGAAATTTTTTTTAAAAATGTTTTACTAATAATTTTGTTATTAATAATAGTATTATTATTACACCAAGTAATATATTTCTGTCACAATTTCTTTAAGTTAAACCAACATTTTTTTTCATGGGTTGCTGTGAAGAGTTGCTTTAAGTTATATGACGATAGTACAATGCTCTGTAAAAACTATAAAAAATAAACTGTAAAATGCTGGATTCATATTTAAATAGTATTTTATTGGTATAATATTCACAGATAATTGCATTTTTGATTTAAGTGTACTGACCTACTTTTGATTACTTCATCCAAAATTTGGCAAATTCTGTGACATTCCACGTTATGCACATTCCAGTTTTATGACTGGATTCCGTGATTCCGTCCGCGTTTTCCACATTGCGGAAATTATAAGTCCCAAACTTTTGAACGGTACTGTAAATTCTCACAGAAAGGTTAATAAGTTGTTTTTCTGTTCATAGAAGCCATACATTTACTTCCTGTATGCAAACAATGGTGTACTACTTCTCATAACACAGACGCCGTTCATCTAAGAAAAGAAACAATAGACCTCCATCTTGCATTTTTTACAGCGGCCGTGCCAAACAAATCTCTCGCTGTGCTTTTATTGGCGTGCAGCGGTGTATTGATGCTAATATACTGCAGTGTGCCAGTGCTGGCAGCTGGCAGTCTGAGAGACAGCGGTGTCTCTCAGTAAGATTAGCCCCTGATACTGGGTAATTGCCAGTGGCACAGTTGATAATCCGTTAGCTCATGCCTGTCTCTCTGCTTACTTATCGCTCTATAACCAGAGCTGAAAGCTTGAATGAAGGGAGAAACAGAAAAGGAAGAGGTAGAGACAAAGAAAGCGAATGGCATATGCTTGTTTTCAGTTCATATTGAATCAGCTGAGCAGTTTGAACCACAAAGTCTTACGACAGCTTCATGTGAAGAACAAAGTAAATTTAAGTCGGTATTGACAGATTTTTCTCTTCACAGTAGCTTTCAAATCAGATATTTGTTGCCGTTAGACGTATTTGTGATCAAAAATGTTGACGTTGTGAAAGGCACTGCATTTAATGTGTTCAAACCAACATAACATAGGCTGTACTTTGTTCACAGACTCATTTTTGGGCATTCATAGTACAGATCTGATGTTATTAGAGCGAATACAGAAAGGTCCAAAATAAACACTCGCCAAATGTGAGTAAAATTGCCTTTGGTGAGTAAATAAAAGGGAGTTGGTAGCCAGTTGGCCCAGAATTAGGCACTGTAGCAATAAATGCCTTAATTCAAATTTTAAGAATGATAATTTGAAATTTAGCAATGCAAAACAAACCGTCTACTAAATAGTCAGTGGGGATGATTATCATCATTAGTTTGCTACCTATGAATTTTATTCTCTCTGAATTTCATGTCCATGTGAAAATATTAGTGATATTTTAATTATTTTTTGTGACCCTGGTGTCTTAAGTAGCACAGGCATATTTGTAGCAATAGCCAAAAATACATTGTATGCACATTCTTTTATGCCAAAAATCATTAGGATATTAAGTAAAGATCATGTTCTATGAAGATTTTCCTGTTTCCTACCGTAAATATATCAAAACTTAATTTTTGATTAGTAATATGCAATGCAATTTCATTTGGAATTTTTTTCCCCACATTTTTTTGCAACGTACATCAATGGAAAGCTTATTTATTCAGCTTTCAGATGATGCATAAATATCAATTTCAGGTTTTGTGGTCCAGGGTCACATTTAAATGCTATTATAGTTTTTATTAACATCTTGATTTAGCTTTTTGTTGTTTTGTCTTTAATTTGTTTAATTTTTAGTAAGAATACACTTATTTTATACTAATTTTTGTGCTTTTAAAAACTTTTTTTTTAGTTTTAGTAATTTAGTTAGTTATTTTAGTAATTAAATTTTTAAATGTTGTCCTGAAAACTAACTGAAATGTGTTTTTGTCAATTTTTCAGCAAATTTCTTTGTTCTTTGTTTTTTTTTTTTTTTTGCAATTAACGGCAACCTTTTACAATAAGGTGTATGTATGCATATGTATATGTATATGTATGTATAAATACAGCAAAAACATTTATTGTCCCAGGATAGAGCATTAACTTACTTTCCGTATAATGTTTTAACACAAGCCATATGTGACCCTGGACCACAAAACCAGTCATTAAGGTACATTTTCTGAAATTGGAATTTATACAAAAGGCTTTCCATTGATATATGGTTTTTAGGCCAGGATACAGCTATTTAAAAAATGTTGGAATATGGGGGTGCAAAAAAATCTAAGTATTGAGAAAATCACCTTTAAAGTTGTCCAAATTAATCCTTAGGAGAACCTAATCAAAAATTAAGTTTTGATATATCTACGGTAGGAAATTTACAAAATATCTTTATGGAACATGATCTTTACTTAATATCCTAATGATTTGAGGCATTAAAGAAAATTTGATGATTTTGACCCATACAATGTATTTTTGCCTATTGCTACAAATATACCTGTGCTACTTAAGACTAGTTTTGTGGTCCAAGGTCACATATATTTTATTCTTTTCTTGCAGTCTGTCCGTTCCTACCACACTTATTCCCTCGCTCCTCTCCTCCGTTCACGTCAGAATCGTGTGACTTAGTATATTAGCTGGTGGATAAGCTTCTAATTTCATTTGGAATAGAGTATTTAAACTGGGATTTTCTGTCTCCGTCTGTGTCTCCTCAGAGAGACCCCTGGGTATGAGTAGTAATTGAATTTGCTTTATGTCTGTCCTATTGTCTGCTGTTTTGCGTCTCAGTTAAAGCTGTCTGCTGATGTCAGAGTTGTGCTTTTTTAGTCTAAGTGACGTAGCAGTTTATATCACCTGGAGGGAGCTAGCCATTAGCATTCCCATCCATTTCAATAGCAGTAAGCACTGAAGTGCTTTGAAACACGCAGCTTTATTTTGTGTGTTCATGTAATTTCAACTGAAACGAGAAGATATCAAACAGCCCCGCCCCCTTTTTTAAATAGCCAATAGTGTTTTCCTCAAAAAAACATCATTTCTTTATGACTGAAGAAAAAAAAAACATGAACATCTTGGATGACAAGGGGGTGAGTATATTATCTGTAAAATTTAGTTATGGGAGGTAACTAATCCTTTACGTTTTGCAACATGCTAAGTAGAGAAACCCTGACAATCACGGTAAAAAAAAGTTATTCGTAAACTTCTCAGCTCTAGTTTTTCCCAAAATGCACCTCTTTGGCATCAATATCGCATTAACTTGCTCAGAGTGTAGATTTTCTCCATTTCTAATTACAGCAGAGGAAAGCGCACCTAACCGGGGGCAACAGCAAGGTTTCTTATAGCAAAACATCCTGTCTTTATCTGGGATTTTCTCTCACATACACACCCTTATCACACCTCTGTCAACAGTAAGCAGCTCTGATAAGCTTTGACACTGAAATATGTAAAGTATACATGTTGTTCTGCGTTGTTTCTCATGCAGCGAGATGAAGTCAGACAGGCGGCATGCCTTTGATTGGATGATTTGTTTAGCGTTCTCCTCATGTAGGTAACAAATGAAAATAGTCATAAGCCTCACGTTCCTTTAGGGAGCCGGACTTCTGCTGCCGCCCATCCAAGTCTGGCCCTGATTGGATGCCACCAAGCTACATGCAAAACAACCCCTCTGAAACCAATTACAGACTGCGTTTCCCTCCTTGTTTCGTTATGCTGTATTCTTTATTGGCATCGCTCTGTACAAAAAGCCAATTTTTGACTCTATGGTCTATACGAGGCTCTAAGATTGGCTTGGGGGGAGAGGGATTTGAGAACATATGCTACAAACTAGCAATATTGGATGGGAAAATAGTGAAAAAAGGAAGCAAATTAGGGCCCCGGAAAGCTACATAACTGAAGCGACAGATATGGTAGAACTTTGATGCGTTTTTCCATTCTTCAGCAGATTGGTGGAGGCTCTATAAATAGGAGGTTTTCTGGGTGAAATCCCAAGTGATGCTGTTGTACCCGTAAGCAAAGACACTTAACCTCAATTACATCAGGAAGCGTGCAGCCATAGATGTACGGAAAAGGGGGTGCCAGACAGAGCTGTGTTGTGTGTCTGGCTGAATAGTGCGAGTAGTGGAATTTGAGTGCAATTTGTCGCCAACTGTTTTTTGAAAGAGTTTACCCATGCTGCGTTTCTGTGTTTGCCAAAGGATGAAAAACCACCTTGCTGATGAAGATCAAGGAAAGACAGACAAACGCAACATCAGGAAAGCGTTAAGCCTCATGTGCCGTGCAGGTGGTTTGTGGGCGGATGGGATCTGGAAGACTGGGGTTTTGAGACGCCCCAATCTGCCCCTATTCTTTTCCCCCGCCATCTTTTTCGAGTCCTCCCACTCTCCTTCCATTGTCGTCCTCCCACCTATTGGCGGAGGCTTGGGGATAAGCGACACACAAACAGTAATAATCTCACAACTGGAAACCGGCAGGAGGCTTGGTGCATTCTGGTGCACTTTAATCTCAGTAATTGCATATATTTTTTGAAATGTATCGTTACCCTGAGCTGATAATGAAGGGAGATTTACTTAACTGTGTATAATTTAACAAGGTCCTGGGGGAGAACGTGTGTGTATATTAGTGTTCTCCCACTTGTGTTGGAAGATATTATTTTTATCTATCATTTGGCTCTAAGGCTGATTTAATTAGAAACGTATAAATTGTTTTTTTGAACATAATAAAAGACATCTAATGTGGGTTAATTTTAGTGTAATCCCGAGCGACAGGCTTCAGTCCAAATTCTGGGATTTTCAGGTCACGACTACTGTATTACAGTACATGCTCTATTAAAGGGTTAGTTCACCCAAAAATGAAAATTAGCCCATTATTTACTTACCCTCCAGGCATTCTGGGTGTATATTACTTCCTTCTTTCAGACGAATCCAATTGGAGTTATATTAAAAATTATACTGGCACTTCCAAGCTTTAGAATGGCAATAGGTAGGTGTTTCTCTTCAGTCCAAAACAAGTCCAATAAAGTGCATCCATCCATAATAAATAGTGCCTCATACGGCTCCGGGGGGTGAATAAAGGCCTCCTGTAGCGAATCAATGTGTTTTTGTAAGAAAAATATCCATATCTAAAACGTAATAATCACTTTAATCTAGCTTGCGCCAAATGGTTGTACATGGTAGCATGCACCAGTGAGAAGTGATAAATGCGAACACGCCTTGGAGAAACCGAAACCAAAACAAAACAACGGTCACAAATTAAAAGTACAAAATGAGGATTTGTAAAGGAAAATGTTGGAGGATTTCAATATAAACCAAGAGGAGACTGGTTTTTCTTTGCTGAAGTAATGAAACTTAGTCTTACGTCATCCACCTGGAGCTGCCTCCTTGTACAGCTGTTAGCGTAAGATAGATTCAAGTGATTATTATGTTTTAAATATGAAAAAGAAATTTCCAAAAATGCATTAATTCGCTACAGGAGTCCTTTATTCACCCCCTGGAGCCGTGTGAGGCACTTTTGATTATGGATGGATGCACTTTATTGGACTTGTTTTGGACTGATAAAGAGAATCGCCCACTTATTGTCATTCCTAAGCTTGGAAGTGCAATATAATTTTTAATATAACTCTGATTGCATTCGTCTAAAAGAAGGAAGTCATATACATCCAGGATGCCTGGA
This sequence comes from Garra rufa, assembly GCF_049309525.1. Lineage (NCBI taxonomy): Eukaryota > Metazoa > Chordata > Actinopteri > Cypriniformes > Cyprinidae > Garra > Garra rufa. Next base: position 32,039,799 of record NC_133378.1, on the reverse strand, counting down.
GGGTGAGTAAATAATGGGCTAATTTTCATTTTTGGGTGAGCTAACCCTTCAATGAACCTTGCTTCACAGCATGTCGTGGTGACTTTACATTGCAATCTAAGGCATTATAACTGGACTGACCAGTTAAGGTCTGCTTCAAATTGCAGCTTATTTTGATCAATACGTGAAGCAACCAGTCTGTGCTGTTTCTGGTATTTGGCGAATCTAGTGAATTGTTTTTTTGTTTTTTTCTCAAAAGTGCTCATTGTATCAATACTCCCTGCCATGTTTCAGGCATAAGGAAGTTCCGTGTAGTCAGCCAAGCCAATCTGAGTTGGCCAGCTCTTGCCAGTTTTGTATGCAACAGGTTTGTACGCCATTCAGAACTGGATTGAAAATGCCTCTTACATCCAACTTTGAATTCAAGAATGTGGAATTAAAATTAAGTGATTTAAAAAAAAAAAAAAGGATGGTTGGTTGGTACTGCTAATAATAGATATGTACACAGTACATGTACAATTTGTACAATTTTTTTATTATTTGTAAAAGTAAAAAAAAAAACATGTCACCTCCTAGTCAGTAAAATCCACTACTTTATTTTATTTTATTTTATTTATTGCACCAAAGTAAAAAACCTGCCAATTTAAAAGGAATGATAATCGATGGTTGGTAATACTAATAATAGATATGTACATAGATAACCAATATTTTTTTTTTATTTGGTTTGCTGTTTTATAGTCAGTTCAATCTACTTTTATTTTATTATTTATTTAATTAAATTTAATTTAATTTTATTTTATTTTATTTATTGCACCAAAGTAAAAAAAAAAAAAAACTGCCACTTCCTCATCAGTTAAATGTACTGCTTTATTTTATTTTATTTTTTCATTTTTTTATTTTGCAAAGTGACAAACATGTCACTTCCCAGTCAGTTAAATCTACTTTTTCTTTTATTTTATTTTATGCACCAAAGTACAAAACATGTCACTTCCCAGAAAACTGTTGAATTTCTCTAAATTTCAGTTAGTGAATTCCTTTTCCTGCCATTCCAGTTTAAATTCAGCTTCGACTTCCTGTGTTGTGTGGCTAGTTCAATTCAGATTTCAACAGTGAGTTGAAAGGGAGATAAATTTTCAGTTGTCAGTGATGCTGAGGCACTACCAAAAACAAAATCAGAATTTCATTGCAAGTGTTCTAATTTCATACTTGTTGAATGTAAGGTTTGCTACGCTACGTAATTTTCCACATAGGGGTCCCCCAGGGCTCTATTCCAGGCCCCCAGCCATTGTGGCAGCGATGCAGCCGAGGCCCAGCTCCAGGTTTCTGTGGAGACCTTGTGGTCGGGAGATCAGGCGTACAGAGTACCTGTAATTACCTCATGATGGCTGTTATGGGGTGCCATCCTGCTGTTACCACTGCACATCATTCACCATATTTGTTTTGTCATGCCACACCTGTCCTCGTTACGGAGAATAATCCGGCTAAATAAATCACATTATCCTACTGCCTTGCGCCATGCGGCTCTGAAGCGTGGATCCGGGAGCCTGGGTAATAAGTTTCAATTAGAGGATGGATGGAGGGGGGCTTGGAGGGAGGTGTCTCGCCAAGCCCAGCATTAGGGGCTTCTGCTCCCCTGCGCCGAGGGGTGATTTGTCTCCATTAAAATGCAAGGCGTCTGAGTTTGTGTTGGAACTGCGAGGCTATAAGGAGCTACAGGATTTCAATGCCAAGACCTGTCCACTGACCAGAGGTCCATTATATGCTCTACAAATATCAGAATTGAAAAAAAAGTCCAGACTATCTTTGTTTTTCTATATTTCCTGATCCTGTTCTCTGCTCTTCTGCCCATCATAGCAAAATGTGGTTTGTTGTATTATGGTCAGTTAAATCTCCAGCTCCATCTCCAATCAAACTAATGTCTCTATTCTCCTCATTTTACAGCTGCTTCCTGAGACCGGACCACGGCAAGGCGGAACCAGACTTACCATCACTGGAGAGAACCTGGGTCTGCAGTTTAGAGACATTATGACAGGCGTTCGGCTGGGAAAAGTACCCTGTGTTCCCATTGAAGAGGAGTATGTTAGTGCGGAAAGGTGGGTAAAACGTATTAGCTTTAATATGCCCATAGACCTTAGTCAGTCCATGAATCTGCTTTAAAACAAAAGTGTGATCTCTCGCAGCCTTGTTTTCATCCACATAAAATTCAATAAGGTCTAACCTGACTATGGTCTATAATACTCATACTTTCACGGTATAATACAGTATCTTAATACATTTTAGTTCTGTTTACCGATTATTCATTCAACATAAGTGTCTAGTAGTTCCATTTAACACATTTTATCACATCTAGAATCCTTTTAGTGCAGAAATCAGTGTAGAAAATGCATGCAAAAGTCTGCAGATTCCATCTGGGCCGACTAATAAATCAGACACAGATTAATTATAGTAATAATATTTACTTGTGCTGTGTCATATAAATCCTTCCATTCACCTTCGTCCCCCAGAGGCCTTTGGTAACTTAGCGGTGCTGTTAATCACAGACCCTAAAGAGGATTCCGACGTTTTTCTTTTCTGCAGGATTGTGTGTTTGCTGAATGACGCCACAGGATACCGTGTGCAGGAAGCCCAGGTGGAGGTGTGCGTGAGAGACTGCCTGGCGGACTACAGAGCCCTCTCACCTAGGGCTTTCACCTTTGTGGTGAGTGTTTAAGAGTCTGGAGACACTTAATCCTACAGATACATTCAGATCTGCCTGTCTTTTGTATCATTTAAATGCAAATTGGATGCATGTAATTCTATACTTGTGTATTTTTTTTTCTTCAAGAAGTTCTTTTATTTAGTACAGCTGCATTAAATTGACAAAAGATTTCTATTTCAAATAAATGCTGTTCTCTTGAACTTTCTATTCATCAGTTTTGCCATTACAGAAATAAATTGCATTTTAAAAACAGATGGATGAGTTAATAATAACAGTTGAAAAACTGTTATTGAATGACGTTCTATTTGAATAGAGTTTGTGGCCTTATTACTTTTTACTTATAATGTGTGAAATAAGATGACAATAGCAAACAATGTGCTTCTTCAATATGTAATTTTCTTCCTTAGACACCGTACTTCACACGTGTTCAGCCCGCCCAGGGGCCTCTTTCAGGAGGAACCAGAATCACTATTGAAGGAAACCATCTCAACGCTGGGAGCTCTGTTGCGGTCAACATTGGGCGTCACCAATGTCACTTTAAAAAGTAATGCTTTTCTTTATCTTCTGTTTATCTGTTTGTTGGTGCCATTGTTTAGCAGTTTTTTCCAGTACTGAGAATGGAACTCTGAATTGTGAGATACAAGCTTGCAATTGTGAGATAGAAGTGTAAAGAAAATCAGACTTTTGTGATGGAAAATCTGAATTTTGAGAGGAAAAATAAAAATTGCTACATTTAAACTTGGAATTCTGAGGAAAAATATCAGAATTGTGAGAATCTGAACTCTGAAAAATTACGAGTGTTTAAATTTTGAGGTAAAAAGTCAAAATTGCAATATGTAAACAATTACAAGTGTGTAGTTGGAAATTCTGAGGGAAAAAAGGCAAAATTGCAAGATGTAAACTCAACTCTGACCATATAACTGTAAATTTTGAGGAAAAAGGGCAAAATTGCAAGATGTGAACACAATTACGAGTGTATAATTGGAAATTCTGACGGAAAAAAGTAAAATTGCAAAATGTAAACCCAATTACAAGGGTATAACTGGAAATTCTGAGGGAAAAAAGTCAAAGTTGCAAGATGTAAACTCACAGTTGCAGGTTTAAATTTTACACTTACAAGTGTATAATTGGAAGCTGAGAAAAAAGTTTAAATGTCAGGATGTAAACTCACAAAAGTTTCTAACTGGAAATTCTGAGGAAAAGGGTCAAAATTGCAAGATGTAAACAATTAAAAGTGTGGAATTCTTAAAAAAAAAAAGTATCAGAATTATGAAATACTGATTTAATTGCAAGGAAAAAGTCTGAACTGTGAGGAAATCATAACAGAAGCAAGCTTCCGTAGTTTAATAAGGAGGCAAAAGCCCCAAACTATGAAAAAAAGCATATTGTTGTCTGTTTGGCTGCCCTTCTGTCTGTCTTGTTATCGTTTTATCCCTCCATCTGTCTGGCTTTCCTTCTAACTTTGTGTTTCTGTCTGTCATATAGTTTCTGTTTGTTTGTTTGACTGTTTTATATGTTCCATAGGCTCTGTGCCAGTCGTTTTGATGGTTAGTCTGTTGGCTATTTTGGTATAGCATTTGCCAACGTACAGTCTCCGCTCGCTTGTTAATGTGGTCCTTTTTTTCTCTCGCTCTCTCTGCTTATTCGTCTGCCAAGTTGTCTCCCTCTGTCTTTATCTGTATCCTTCCAAAAAGCTGTCTTCCGGCTTCTCACCTTAGCACGTCCACCTGTCATTCCGTCAGTCAAAACGCACAGGCCTGTTTTTTTTTTTCCTTTACCCCTCGGCGTGTATCTACAGCATAAAGAGACACTTTGAAGGCAAGAACATCAGCCACGTTATGGCACAGGCGGTCCCGGACGATTGTGCACTTCCGTTTGTGGACAGGGACAGTGAATGAGTGTTCCTGCCGTCCGCCTGTCTATCTGTAGCACCAGACCGCTCTGCATTGCAGCAGAGAATAAAAACATTGTCTCGCTGCCAAGTCTCAGACATGAGAGAGGGAGAGAATGAGGATTACCGTGGTTCTCGCTGACTGAGACGTCAGCCACACCTGGTCTCAGAGCCAGGGTTCACTTCAGAGAGAAAGTCCACTTCCTGTTAACCCATTGTGCAAGGGTGTTAAAGGGATAGTTCACTCAAAAATGAAAGTTCTCACATTGTTCCTAACCAATATGATTTTATTTCTTCTGTGGGACATAAAAGATGTTTTGAAGATTGTTAGCAGAGCGTGTGTTACGTGAATGAGTATGAATGGATTTCGAAGTAGATGCATGTGCCAAAAAAGCGACAATTAAAGAAAATTTTCATCTGAAAATTTAAAATTGGTCATCTACCCATCTAAATCTATATGACACAAAAGGAGAAATAATGGAAAATTCTAAGGGAAAAGTCAAAATTTTAAGATGTAAACTCAAAATTATACTTTTATAGCGGGAAATTCTAAGGAAAAATTCCAAGATGTAAACACACAATTACAATATAGTGGGAAATTCTGAGGAAAAAAGTCAAAATTGAAAGATGTGAACTCACAATTACAATATAGCGGGAAATCCTCAGGATAAAAGTCAAAATTGAAAGATGTAAACTCACAATTAAAATATAGCGGGAAATTCTGAGAAAAAAAAGTCAAAATGGAAAGATGTCAACTCACGAGTTTATAATGAGAAATTCTGAGGAAAAAAGTAAAAATTACAAGATGTAAACTCACAATTACGAGTTTATAACTGGAAATTCTGAGGAAAAAAGTACAAATTACAAGATGTAAACTTACAATTATGAGTTTATAACGGGAAATTCTGAGCAAAAAAGTCAAAATTGTAAGATGTAAACACAATTACAATATAGCGGGAAATTCTGAGGAAGAAAGTCAAAATTGCAAGATGTAAACTCATTATCACAAGTTTATAGCTGAACATTTTGAGGAAAAGGGTCAAAATTGCAAGATATACACATTTACGAGTATATAACTGGAAATTCTGAGGAAAACAGTCACAATTGCAAGATGTAAACTCACACTAGTCTATAACGGGAAATTCTGAGGAAAAAAGTAAAAATTGCAAGATGTAAACTCATTATCACAAGTTTATAACTGAACATTTTGAGGAAAAGGGTCAAAATTGCAAGATATACACATTTACGTGTATATAACTGGAAATTCTGAGGAAAACAGTCACAATTGCAAGATGTAAACTCACACTAGTCTATAACGGGAAATTCTGAGGAAAAAAGTAAAAATTGCAAGATGTAAACTCATTATCACAAGTTTATAACTGAACATTTTGAAGAAAAGGGTCAAAATTGCAAGATATACACATTTACGTGTATATAACTGGAAATTCTGAGGAAAACAGTCACAATTGCAAGATGTAAACTCACACTAGTCTATAACGGGAAATTCTGAGGAAAAAAGTAAAAATTGCAAGATGTAAACTCATTATCACAAGTTTATAGCTGAACATTTTGAGGAAAAGGGTCAAAATTGCAAGATATACACATTTACGAGTATATAACTGGAAATTCTGAGGAAAACAGTCACAATTGCAAGATGTAAACTCACACTAGTCTATAACGGGAAATTCTGAGGAAAAAAGTACAAATTACAACATGTAAACTCACAATTACGAGTTTGTAACGGGAAATTCTGAGGAAAAAAGTCAAAATTGCAACATGTAAACTCGCAATTACAATATAGCGGAAAATTCTGAGGAAAAAAGTCAAAATGGAAAAATGTGAACTCACGAGTTTATAATGAGAAATTCTGAGGAAAAAAGTTAAAATTACAACATGTAAACTCACAATTACGAGTTTGTAATGGGAAATTCTGAGGAAGAAAGTCAAAATTGCAAGATGTAAACTCATTATCACAAGTTTATAGCTGAACATTTTGAGGAAAAGGGTCAAAATTGCAAGATATACACATTTACGAGTGTATAACTGGAAATTCTGAGGAAAACAGTCACAATCGCAAGATGTAAACTCACACTAGTCTATAACAGGAAATTCTGAGGAAAAAAAGTAAAAACTACAAGATATAAACTCACAATTACGAGTATATACCTGAAAATTCTGAGGAAGAAAGTAAAAATTAAAAGATGTAAACTCACAATTACGAGTGTATAACTAGAAATCCTGAGGGAAAAAAATTCAAAATGGCAAGATCTGTCATGGTGTTCCTAACCTGTATGACCTTATTTCTTCTGTGGAACACAAAAACAGATGTTAAAAAATGTTAATGGTGCTTGTTTCAAGAAAATGAAAATAGGTGGATTTCAAAGTAGATTCATGCCCCAAAAAAGCCACAATTAAAGGAACTGTTCATCAAAAAATTAACGCCGACTTAATTTACTCACCCACGTTGTTCTAAATCTATATGACTCTTTTTATTCAGAACACAAAAGGAGCAGTTATAAGGAACGTTCACACTGCTTGCTTTCACACAATGAAAGTGGATGGAGACTGGAGGTGTGCATGTCCCAGAAATTAACAGTTAAAAGGGATAGCCCACTCAAAAATTAAAATTCTGTCTTCTCTTACTAACCCTCATGTCTTTTTAAACCTTTATGACTTTTATTATTCTAATTTGGAACGCTGAGATATTTTTCAAAATATCAACTTTTCATAAAGACAGAAAGCCATACATTGTTGGAACAACATGAGGGTGAGTAAATGATTAATGATTTTATTTTTTTTTGGCTGGGCTGTTGCTTTAAAAAATGATAAAAGTACCATATATGACATATGAACTATATTTTAAGACAGAAAATATCAGTGTATGATCAAGTTGAATTAATTATTCACTAAAATTCACTAAAAGATAACACTTCCATTGGATGGAAAAGAGCAGCTTGGACATTTTGTAAAGCATCTGCTTTTATGTTCTGCAGAAGAAATAGTCAAACGGATTTCAAAAGACATTAGATCTTCATTTTGAGCTGAAACATCCCTTTCATATGCCCTGCTTCTTTTTCCGTGTGTGTTTTGTGTCCTCCATTCATAATATCCAGTGAATTCATATTCAAATTTATTCTACATGTCTGTAATCCAAATTACATATTTAAAATGCAAAATCTCTAAAAAATATCCCAAAGCAATGATTGCGTTTTGCACTTCATCTGTATATTTTACCTTTGAGGAAATTTGTGGCTTATCCACTCCACAACTCGCTCTCTTTGCACTCTTCCATCTTTTTATTTATTTATTTATTTATTTTTTGTTTGTGACAACCACTATGTCAAAATATGTGCAGTCTTCAGAGGATTTCTGGGGTGTGCATCTTGAAAAGCGTTCCCATGGCAACGTGCTAAGGGGATGTGCATGGAGATTGCAGGCACGTCTCCAGTACAGGAGGAGAGAGCGAAGCAGACAGACAGAGAGAAAAACAGAGCCTAAGTCTTTGAAACCCATATGGTTGTTAACACAAATGATGGCGCTTCATCAAACATACTTAACTCTTACTGAGTACAGAATCTGTGTCATGATGAAATATGAATGTGATGACATGCTTACACAGCACATGCTCTGATTGTGATGAGAATTACAGTAAACAGTTGCTCTTTTTCTAACGCAGCTCTGTGCTTCCTCCATGACTGTAGGCGGAGCTCTAAAGAGATTGTGTGCGTGACCCCGGCCGGCGTGATCGCGGGAAGCACTCCTGTTATGGTGGACATTGACTCTGCTGAGCTGAGGAACCCTGAGGTGAAGTTTAACTACACAGAGGATCCCACCATCCTAAAGATAGACCCCGACTGGAGCATTGCTAGGTAGGTGACTAGCATTGCCCGTCGTTCGAGTTATTAAAGGGGTAGTTTGCCCAAAACTGAAAATTGTGTCATTAATTACTCACCCTCATTAATATATTTTAGATGAAATCTGAGAACTTTTTGACCCTGCATAGACAGCAACACAACTGACATGTTTAAGGCCCAGAAGGTTGTAAGGACATCAACAAAATAGTTCATGTGCTGCTGACACAGGAGTCATGGGTTCAAATCTGGCCCACTTTGTGTCCCAGTTCACTTACATCTTTTTACCTTCTCTCTTAATAAAAAATGGCAAAATAAAAAAAAAACTGGGAAATTCTGAGGAAGAAAAGTCAAAATGACGAGATATAAACTCACAAGTACGAGTTTATAGCAGGAAATTCTGAGGAAAAAAGTCAAAATTGCAAGACGTAAACTCAGAAGTATGAGTTTTTAGTGGGAAATTCTGAGGAAGAAAAGTCAAAATTGCAAGATGTACACTCACAATTATAAGTTTATAACTAGAAATTCTGAGGAAAAAAGTCAAAATGACAAGATGTAAACTAACAATTCTGAGTTTGTAACTGGAAATTCTGAGGAAAAAATTCAAAATGACAAGATGTAAACTAACAATTCTGAGTTTGTAACTGGAAATTCTGAGGAAAAAATTCAAAATGACAAGATGTAAACTAACAATTCTGAGTTTGTAACTGGAAATTCTGAGGAAAAAATTCAAAATGACAAGATGTAAATTCAGAAGTACGAGTTCATAGCAGGAAATTCTAAGGAAAAAAGTCAGAATTGCAAGACGTAAACTCACAATTGCGAGTTTATAGTGGGAAATTCTAAGGGAAAAAGTAAAAAATGCTTCAGAGTTTGTAACTGGAAATTCTGAGGAAAAAAGTCAGAATTGCAACATGTAAACTCTCAATTATGAATTTATAGTGGGAAATTCTAAGGGAAAAAGTAAAAAATGCAAGATGTAAGCTCACAATTACAAGTTTTTAACTGTAAATTCTGAGGAAAAAAGTCAAAACGACAAGATGTAAATTCATTTACAAGTTTATAATGGGAAATTCTGAGGAAAAAAGTCAAAATGACAAGATGTAAACTCAGAAGTACAAGTTTGTAATGGGAAATTCTGAGGAAAAAAGTCAAAATGACAAGATGTAAACTAACAATTCCGAGTTTTTAACTGAAAATTCTGAGGAAAAAAGTCAAAAAGACAAGATGTAAACTCAGAAGTACAAGTTTGTAATGGGAAATTCTGAGGAAAAAAGTCAAAATGACAAGATGTAAACTCAGAAGTACGAGTTTATATGGGAAATTCTGAGGAAAAAAGTCGAAATGACAAGATGTAAACTAACAATTCCGAGTTTGTAAGTGGAAATTCTGAGGAAAAAAGTCCAAATTGCAAGATGTAAGCTCACAATTACGGGTTTGTAACTGGAAATTCTGAGGAAAAAAGTCAGAATTGCAACATGTAAACTCTCAATTATGAATTTATAGTGGGAAATTCTAAGGGAAAAAAGTAAAAAATGCAAGATGTAAGCTCACAATTACAAGTTTTTAACTGGAAATTCTGAGGGAAAAAGTCAAAATTGCAAGATGTAAACACAACTACGAGTTGGTAACTGGAAATTTTCAGGAAAAAGGTCAAAATTGCAAGATGTAAACTCAGAAGTACAAGTTTATAGTGGGAAATTCTGAGGAAGAAAAGTCAAAATTGCAAGAGTTTATAGCCCAGAAAGGTAATAAGAACATTCATAAAATAGTCCATGTGCTGCTGACACAGTAGTCATGGGCTCAACTCTGTCCCACTTTGTGTCCCAGTTCACTTGCCATCATTTTCTGTCATCTTTTTACTTTTTCTCTTAATAAAAATGGCGAAATAAAAAAAGAAACATTGTAATTCCTTCCACCTCGCTGAAGGAAGTTGGAACAACAAGTAATACAAATCAATACGAAGCCATTTGTGTTACACTTTCTCTTGACACCTGAGCAGAACTCATTAAGAGGTTGAAAAATGAGATTCTTTTAGGCGTCGCTCCCTTCACGCCATCAGACGTCCGCACCTGTGAGCTGAGCTGCTGTCAGGTGATGTTTTTGCTGCTTTCCAGGGAGGAGCAGCGATTTGCACTAAAGCATGTCTGGCCTGTTGGTGTCGGGGGTGAAATAAAAACAACGAGTCTATAGAAACACCATCAGCAGTGTCAGATGGGGCAGGCAGGATGGAGCACTTATCACCTGCAACTTCACTGCTCCTGCGGGTTATAGAGCGAGCTCTTTAAAAGCCTGTAGATGAAAAGAAGCTCTCAACACTCCCCCTCTCTCTCGTGCTCCTTCTCGCTTTCTATCACTCACTTTCTTATTTACCTTTGTGTGTTCTCGGAGAGCAAAAAGGTGAAAAATGTAAGGATATACAGCAAAGCTATTGACTTTATGCACTTAGCAGGTATCTATGTATAACAACTGTTAGTTATTATTTTGCTCTATTTTCTGATGTTTTATCGAGGTTATTATGTTCCTAGTTTCATGTAGCCAGGATGGTGACTAAACAGAATACAGTGATGTAAATAATTTGGCACAAAATAGTATAATATGTACAGTTGAAATCAAAAGTTTGCATACACCTTGCAGAATCTGCAGAATTGAAATTATTTGACCAGGGGATCATACAAAATGCATGTTATTTTTTATTTTGTTCTGATCTGAATAATATATTTGAACTCTTTTCAACAATGACTGTGTGATTTTGAAATCCATCTTTTCACACTAAGGACAACTGAGGGACTCATATGCAACTATTACAGAAGGTTCAAACAATCACTGATGCTCCAGAAGGAACCATGATGCGTTAAGAGATGGGGTGAAAACTTTTGGAATTTGAAGATCAGGGTACTAGTATTAAATAAAAAAAATGATATTTTGGCAAAATAGGAAAATGTGTACACATCTTCATTCTGTTCAAAAGTTTTCACCCCGGGCTCTTCATGCATCGTTTTACTTTCTGACGTATCGGTGAGTGTTTGAACCTTCTGTAATAGTTGCATATGAGTCCCTCAGATGTCCTCAGTGTGAAAAATTGAATCTCAAATTCATACAGTCATTGTTGGAAAGGGTTAAATACACAATAATGCTGAAAAACCAAAGAATTTGTAGGACCTGAAGGATTTTTCTAAAGAAAACTTTTCAGTTTAACTGTTCAGGACAAACAAGGGACTCGTGAACAAGTATCACTTAAAAAAAAAACTAACAAACAAACAAACACACAGCTGTGGATCATTCAGGTAACAACACAGTATTAAGAATCAACCATATGTAAAATTTAGAACTGAGTCATTTTTAAAAAAAATAAATGTAACTATTTCCTCTTGTGGCTTTTGTAAATGTCTTTAATGTAAAGTATCTTACTCAGGTCAGTACTAAATATAAAATAACATTTTGTATGATCCCTCTTATTTTGTTAAAATAATTAACATTTTGCAGATTCTGCAAGATATATATATATATATATATATATATAGTTGAGAAGTTCCTGGATTTTCTCTCTAGTCACAAAAGAGTCGGTTATGTCAAAACACACACACATAGGCCTACTCACAACTGTGTGTCTGTATGATTGTGTGTTTTGTTGCTGACCCAGGCCGCCACAGTCAAGCGTGCACTCTCTCCACTGAGCCCTGCTTTGAACGGGGCCATTATCCCCCAGGAGTGTGTACCGCGGTACCTTTCCCCCCTCCATCTGCCTCAGAAAAACAAATGCGCACACACTCAGGGATCAAAGCAGTACCGGAAATGACTGTGCCTGTGCAGAAGTCGCCCCTAGCTTGAACAGACATAACTGAAACCCAAAAGTTGTGGCCCTAGAGCCTGTTAGTGTGCGCCGAGTGAAGCTGTATTGATTTGAGCTGAAAATGCCCTTCAGTGCCACAGCACAGCAGGTGTCACAGAGGCAAACAGGCAGAGACATCAGCGGTGCTACAGTGTGAGACTCAAACTCACAGACCGCTTATGTCAACAAGCATGTGAACATGAGACGTCAGTATAGGGAACCCTAGGCAAATTAGTATCTTGAAACGATTTTTGTGTTCGATCAGCCATAAGAACAGGATATGGAGGTAGCATCATCAAACAAAGACAGATGCTAAGAGATACCACCTTTTTCTTCCTTCCATTTGTAAATTGTATGGGTCTGGCTTCCGTTTTCATCGATGTCTTTTGCTGTCAGATATTGCAAATCTTTGTGTCTTACCATACTATTTTAATGTATTATCTTAATTATAAACACTGGTTTGTAGTGCAAACAGTTTGACCATTTTCTGCACATTGTTATTCTTCTCGTTATTTCCCTATAGCGCATAATGAACTGGAAGGCTCACCCATAGCCTCACTTCTGCGTTGAAGAAAAAAAGTGAATACAGACTCTAACTTTTTATTTATGTCGCTAACCTACTAACTGCCAGTGTTCAGGTCAATATGAGCTATGTTGAGTAAGTTAGTTGAAGTTATTCAAACTGTCGACACATTCTGAGCTAGCACATCTGGTTTAATGTCATTTGAAGGTAACGCTATTGTCCTCTTGAGTACTGAAGTTGGTTGCTGCCACAGTAATACAATAACAGGGCTGCATGCTTGCAATACATCAAGTGTATATAGTAGCATACTTGCAAGCATTGTGACTGGAATGAGATATCTTCTCAGATAGTGGTAGGCAGCTATTTGCAGCCTTTTTCTTGTTCCCCGAAGCTTGTACCTGAGTTAAGAGGGATTTTTCACTGAGACAGACGGAGACATAGAAAGGAGAGGCACTGAAAGAACTTCACACATATAGTGCGCTGTGGACGAGCAGGTCTTCAAACATATGGTAAGACAAACCGAGCTCTAGGGTTAACAGATTTCCTTTTCACCTTATTCTTCAACATGAAAGTAAGCCTATGGGCACGACTTCCAGTTCATTAGCCGCTGTAGGGAAATATTGAGAAGAATAACAACGTGCGGTAAATGGTAAAACGGTTTGCACTACAAACCATTGTGTTCATATTTAAGGTAATACATTGAAATATGATAAGACAGCAATTTGCAATATCAAGCAGCAAAACGAGCCGTTTTTACAGCTAAACGTAGCTGGATATGGATGAGAACGGAAGCCAGACCCATAACATTTAAAAATGGCCACACTCGCTCTTACAGGAAACAAATAGGTGGATTAAAAAAGAAAGTTAAAGGGTTTGTCTCTTTTAATAAATAGCCATTTAATAGCCATTGTGTTTACATCACAGGCTAGTAAAATTGACCCTTCGCAGGGAGTTTGATTGACAGGCGATCTGCCCTGCTGAAAAAACAGCTAAAACCAGCCTAGGCTGGTTGGCTGGTTTAAGCTGGTCAACAGGCTGGTTTTAGAGGAGTTTTGGCCGCTGGGAGACCAGCTAAAACCAGCTACTTCCAGCTTAAACCAGCTAAGACCAGCCTAGGCTGGTTTTAGCTGTTTTTTGAGCAGGGTGACCAAGCATAACGCCAAAATGGCCATTTTGTTTGACAAACAAACCAGCCATGAGAGTAGATTAACGTTGGTGGATTTAAACTTGAAAAATGGGGTGTATTGATGTCTTTCCACGCTTGAGACAAGATATCTTTTGATGTTCATTCATGTTTACTTCATACTATAACTAGTAAACTGGAAGAGATGATTGGTTGACGTGTCGCTTCAACTGAGGCGATCTGTCAGGACACATTAAAGAGCCACAAAATGGTCTTTTATGTTTGAAATACTTAAAAAATGACCAAATTTGAGCAGACACTTTGTTTCATATCAGAAATAACCTGCTCTATCTTGTCTGTCGGTGCGGTGCGGTGTCAATTTCCTTTTTGCATTGCGTGAGAATAGAGTGTTTTCACGACGTGTCATCAATCGGCCATTTTGGCGGCACTGAATGTAAACAATGCCACTGAACTGAATGAAACTCGCATATTTAGCTGATTAACGCTGCAGAAAATGATACATTTTTATCATGTTTTGGGCTGTACTAGTCGGTTGGACTGGGATAAACATTTGGAGTAGTATAAACTGCCAAAAGTTATAACAAATTAAGGAGAAGAGTGAATAAAACTGTCTGAGGAACAAAAGGCATTTGTGGTTGGCCAAACTAAACCAGGATTTCCAGGACAAGAATCTTGACAACATTGGTGTTTGTTCTTATCATTTCCAATCAGGTAGGCTAGGTGAAATATTAGGCTAATATCTTAATTAATACTGCTCGTACATATCTTTACCACCTGTTAACTTTAGTTTGTCAAAATACTGCAATTGCACTTTAAATACTGCAATTGATGGTTGAGTACATTAACAAAGGGAGCTTTACTGGTTAAAGGCATGTACCTTCACAAGAGAGACATTTTCAATCTAGATCTAGATTTTTACCCTAATAAAATTTCTCATTTAAAAGTGTTTCTGGCCTTTTTTAAAGAAATGAACATATTCAAGTGAGTACAAAAGTGCACTAGCATATAGTTAGCCTTGATGCTAACAGAAGCTGACTGAAAGCTATAAAACTCTTTTTGATTTGATGGGCTCTCTGAATATCATCTAATCTGTTGCGACTTATGAAGCGGGTGGCGCATATGTAGAGGTAGAATGTCTTTAAACGCCAGGCTCTTGACGAAAATCCTTTTTGTGTCTCATCGCCAAAAGTGATTATGGGATATATTACCTCTGCTCTGTTTTGCCTCCCTTTGGGATGAAAAGCTTGATAGACTGATATTTCTTCAGATTTCAAGGCCAAGTGTTGAGCTAGACTGTATGATTGGGTTATTGTGCGAGATCTGTACCCATCATGTTTCGATGATGACTTCCTGTTTCTCTTCCCAGCGGTGGGACTCTGCTGACAATCAGCGGCACCAACTTGGCCACCATTAAAGAGCCCAAGATCCGCGCCAAGTACGGCTCTGCCGAGTCCTTCCATGTAAGTATCCTGATTCCTTGTCCTTTACTGACATCTCTACCTTACACATCTCTAGGCTCTTCTTGTATTTTTCAGTCACCTCAGTTCTTCACTCAGGGAAACTATCTAATGTTCATTTCACAAAAGCTTTCACGTTTCCCTGCTGCTGTGTTGTACTCCTAACCACCAATTTTATCTTGAGAAAAGTCAAAGAAGTCAAATCTCTGTCACTCGTTGTTATTTTCTGTTTATATATATTTCTCACAGTCTCAAGTGTTGAAATGACTCCTCAACATCACATTAATAAAATGTTTTAATGAAACAATGAAATGTTTTAATGAATTATCTGATGTGGCTTCTGCAGTCACAATGGATTTTTTATTTCCTGTATTTAATTGTAAATTGGGCCAATCAATTAAATAGTTGAATCAAAATAATTGCATACTATATGTAATGCAAATAATATAATGCATTTAATTAAAAATAAATACTTTTTTTCTGAGAATTACAACAGATGGAGATTATTAATAAATAAAATAAATAAAAGAAAATGATAAGAGAAAAAATAAATATTTGAATTAATTTAACTATTATTAATATTATATATTTAATACATATATGATTTTTTTCTTTGAATTACCAAAATTGTTAATAATAATAATAATATCAATAATAATATGTTATTTTTCTTCCTGAGAATAGCCACATATAGAGATTATTTAAATATGTTACCTTATTTTGAAGATAAATAAAACATTCAAAAAGAAGCAGTTTAGAAATTAACAACAACATAACTGTTATTATTAAATACATATATTTGTTTTTTTCTTAAAATTACCAAAAAATTTAATATATAATAATGTAATAATAATCAACTTTTTTAAATGCATCACCTTTTTTTTTTTTTTTTGAAAATTGTTAATAGTAATAGTAATAATATTTGTATTTATTCAAATGTGTTACATTATTCTGCAGATAAATAAAAAATTAAAAGTGGTTTATAATAATGTTTTTGTTGTTTATATGTAAATATTTATTGTTTTCATATAATTTATTCAAATTATGTCTTATTATAAAAAGAAAAATCATACTTTATTATTATAATGAACACATTTGATTGAAACTCAACATAATACGGTTGTTTTGAGAAGTTTGTATTCACTTTTGTTTCTCTGTTTTCTTATTCCACTCAGAACTGCACTGTTTTCAACAACTCCGTTATGGTCTGCCTGGCCCCGTCGGTGGCTGATTCGGATAGAGGCTTTGCCGAGACTGGCAGCGGACCGGATGAGATCGGCTTCTACATGGATAACGTCCACGCCCTTGTGGTCGTCAACGAGAGCTTCAGCTACTACCCGGACCCCGTCTTTGAACCCCTCAGTCCCACAGGCGTTCTGGAGCTCAAACCGACATCTCCCCTTATCCTGAAGGTACACATCACTTGCTTCTAGTGGTTGATGGATTTGTGGTTATTGATGTGAGGTTTATGTGGCCAAATCGAGTTTGCGTCATTTACTGATCATGTTGCCGCTGCTTCTGCCCATATTTTCCTTTCCTGTATAACTAAGTTGTTTTTTATGAATCTGTCACTTCGTACCACTTCTTCTTCATCCCTTCGTTTCTAAACTTGAAAATGCTGAACACAGCTGTAATGAAAGCTTCTCTTTTCTTTAAACCAACTGAGGTGAGAGTTCAAGCATGTCGGGTGATATTTCTTTGTTAAATGGAAATTTATTAACGAAACCTTTTTATTTAATGCCTTAATGCCCGATCCCCCGCCTGGCTTATGGGGGGGGGGCAACCCGGTGCATTAGCAAAGCGAAGGAAAATACGAAAATGCAATTTGGTGAAATAATCAGGGATATTCTGGAGATGCATCACATTCTCCACGCAATTAATTTCTCATCTAATTTGATCTGGGGTTGGCGGCGCGGATGAGATGAGAGGGGGAGAGGGAGCAGAATTTGCATTAAAGAGCGGCGTGCCGTGGCCTCGCTGAACCCTGAGGATGGGGGGGATGTTGGTGCTTTACTGTTGTTTGCAACATTCCTTTTTCCCGTTTTTTTCTGTCCATGTGGCTGCAGAGTATTCCGACCTTTATTTTCCTTCCTGTTTATCTCCATTGAGGAGATCAGTCGCAGGATATGTTCATATCTGTTCAAGCCTCTGGGGTTTTCTTTGCTTTTTTTAAATCAATATCTACATGACCTTTACGTATCCAAGGTTGTGTGATGCTAAATTTAATTCTGACAAAAAGAGACCATTACTATTATCTGGAAAAACCAGTGCAGCGCCTTAAAGGAGTATTTTAGGGTATCTTCAGTTTAATGTCTATAGATATTTGATAGACCTGCCCAACAGATTGCCCTGCCAACATTTTCATAAAAAAAAAAATAATAATAATTAAATTGATTGTAAATGTATCATTTACATGTGTAGTATATATTTGTTTTCTAAATTATTGACATTTTTATTTACATTTTTATATGAACTATTTTTAGTTAATATAAACATTTTTATATTTTAATGTTTATTTATAGTAATAATAATAATAATTATAATGCTTTCTTAAAAAAATATATTTTTATATTTTTAGTGTGTATGTGTTTTACCATTTTATGAACGTATGTTTTTTTATGTATCATGTAATAATATTACATTTTTATTTATATTAATAATATAAATGCAAATCTAACAGTATAATTTTATTTATTTATCTAACGGTGTATATTTTTATATATTACTATTTTTTTCCTTCTTCTATTTTTATTTTATAATATTAATGGTTTATTTATAATAATAACAATAATAATAGTGCAAATCTATAATACATTTTTATATATTAATATAAATATTTAATTTTTTTTACCACTTTAATTAATAAAAATAATATTAAATGTTTATTTATTATAATAATAATAATAATAATAATAATAATAATAGTAATAATAATAATGAAAATCTAAAATGATAACTTTACATGTATTTTTATATATTAATATAAACATTTTTTCTATTTTTACCACTTTTATTTTATAATATGAAATGTTTATTTATAATAAAAATAATAATAATAATGTTAATAATAACAATGCGAATCTAACATAACTTTAAATTAATTTTTATATATTAATATAAATATTTGTCTATTTTTCCTATTTTTTATTTTATTTTAGAATATTAATTGTTTATTTATAGTAGTAATAATAAATCTATCTAAATCTAATATAACTTTAAATTCATTTTTATATATTAATATAAAAAATTCTACTTTTACCACTTTTATTTTATAATATTAATGGTTTATTTATAATAATAATAATAATAATAATAGTGCAAAACTAAAATTATTACTTTAAATATATTTCTATATATTAATACAAATATTTTCTATTTTTACCACTTTTATTTTATAATATTAAATGTTTATTTATGTCAATAATAATGTCAATAATAATGTCAATAATAATAAAATCTGAAATTATAACTTTAAATTTATTTTATGTATTAATATAAACATTTTTCTGTTTACCTCTTTTATTTTACAGTATTAAATGTTTATTTATAATGATAGTAATGATCTATCTAAAATCTAAAATTATATACATTTTATTGTATGTATGTGTGTATATGTATATATATATATATATATATATATATATATATATATATTGTTTTGTATAAATAAATATATATATATATATATATATATATATATATATATATATATATTTTTTTTTTTTTTTTTTTTTTTTTTTTTTTTTTTTCTTAAATATTGTTTGCAATAATTTTTGATGGAAATGATAGTTATTAGCATAGTCAATTACATGACAAAGTGTTACATGACAAAGCCCTATTCCAAAATACTTCATGAAAACACTTCATATGCGCCACAGCCATATCACCCTGCAGCCCAAGATCGGTTGCTCAATGAAGCTAAGCAGGGCTGAGCCTGGTCAGTACCTGGATGGGAGACCTCCTGGGAAAACTAGGTTGCTGTTGGAAGAGGTGTTAGTGAGGCCAGCAGGGGGTGCTCACCCTGTGGTCTATGTGGGTCCTAATGCCCCAGTATAGTGATGGGGACACTATACTGTAAAAAGCACCGTCCTTCGGATGAGACGTTAAACTGAGGTCCTGACTCTCTGTGGTCAAAAAAAATCCCATGGCACTTCTCGTAAAGAGTAGGGGTGTAACCCCGGTGTCCTGGCCAAATTCCCTCCACTGGCCCTAGTCAATCATGGCCTCCTAATAATCCCTTTCCATTAAATTGGCTATATTACTCTCTCCTCTCCACCTGTAGCTGGTGTGTGGTGAGCGCACTGGCGCCGTTGTACTGTGGCTGCCGACGCATCATCCAAGTGGATGCTGCACACTGGTGGTGGTTGAGGAGAGATCCCCCACATGATTGTAAAGTGCTTTGGGTGTACGGAAATACACATGAAAGCGCTATACAAATGCATCATTCATTCATTCATTCATTCATTCATTCATTCATTCAAAAAACAATTCATGTTAGTTATATGTTATTATTTTATTATCTGATGTCGCTTTTTCTGTTTCTTATCATTACAGGGCCGTAATTTGATTCCTGCTGCTCCTGGTAACTCCAGACTCAACTACACGGTGTTTATCGGAGAGACACCATGCGTTCTGACGCTTTCCGAGACCCAGTTGCTATGCGAGTGGCCCAACCTCACCGGCCAGCACAAAGTGACGGTATGTACTTAGATCCTCAAGTTCACTCTGACCAAATGTCAAAAGATTGAAAATGACAAGTCGCAGTCAGGAATGAACTTAACACCAACCGAATGCCCCACTGAAGGAAAATGTCTTGAAAGGACACTCTTTATCTCGCCGCAGCATGTCATTCGTTGTGATGGCTCTGAAAGCGAAATGCTCCGAGAAGAAAAATATTTACGCCTGTTTTCTGCATTCGTATTATTTTTGCTGCAAATGTCACATTGAATTCTAAGAAATTGTGTGAAATATATGTTTGTACAAACGCTCTTTGAAAAATGCTGGTTCAAAAATAGACGTGTCTCTTTGCGTTGCCGTCCTCGTGCGGCACTCAGAGGCGAAGGCCGGGGAGACACAGCTGTGCTCCTGTCCCATGTACAGTGACCTACTTATGGGCCACCCTTGATGCAATGGATCACGTCTGGCAGCTTTCAGTGTGTGCGATTTCTATATCTGTTGGCCTGTATGTGAGAATTAGAGAATGTGTGTGTGTATACGTGTGTAATGATGTGAGCGTGTTCGTCACACAGCTGTGCATTGACCTCTATGACCCCTGTTAGAGAGAGTCTCTCTAGGAAATTTTGCATGGCTGCGATCCTTGACCCTATGCCTTCCCAGGGGTCCCTGTAGTTTTTTAGACAGCACACAATGCCTGCGGTGCAGTACATGCGCTCACGTAATGTCTGCACTGGAGTTCTCTTGAAGTTCAATTCCAGATATTTATGTTAGTGCTGTTTGCTAAAGCATTTTACTGCATTTCAGCACCTCTAACCTGATTTTATTAACTATGTGCATAATTTGTTTTTACATGAATGATGCCTCAAATTGTGCAAGTTGTTTAAGTTAATTATATGATAAGTCATTACTGGAATTTGCGTTTGGGTCAGACACAGGTTAATTGCTTTATAAAATGTATTAATATTTAATTATACTAAATTTATATGTTAAATTGATATATATAAGAGCTTGTCTCTGATTTTCATCTACTGGATGATAAAATGAACTAAATAGCCCATAGACGTATTAATTGAAATTATGCCCTCTAAGCAGTTCTGGGTTGATTACTTGCAAATTACTGATGCCAATTTGACCATGACCATCGGTATTAATAACAATTTAATGCATTCATTGGTAAGATTCATTTTTGAGTTTAATAAAAGGCTAATAATTAATTAAATCATAAAAAAATAAAATTTAAATAAATTACGACACTCAAAATAAAACATACTACTTTTAGATATTTTTCTTTATCAAACTTGTTTTAAACTTACCATTAAACATAACATGTTGATATAAAAAAGTTACTTTACTCTGATTACAATTATTTTAAAATGTAGTATAATATAATTACAAGTAATTAATTTTTGGAATCTGGCTACATAATCCAGATTACATGTAATCAGTTACTACCCAGCACTCTGAATAGTATGTAATCATGTAATCAATAAAAAAAGTAACTGTAGTCTGGGTACAAGTCTTTTAAAATGTAATATAGTCTAATTACAAGTACTAAATCCTGATTATGTAATACAGATTACATGTAATCAGTTACTACCCAGCACTCTGAATAATATGTAATCATGTAATCCAGAAAAAAGTAACTGTAGTCTGATTACAAGTACTTTAAAATGTGATATAATTGCATTACAAGTACTTAATCCTGATTATGTAATCCAGATTACATGTAATCAGTTATTACCAGCACTGTGAATAATATTTAATCAATAAAAGTAGCTGAAGTCTGACTACAAGTATTTTAAAATGTAATAAAATATAAGTACAATATAAAATGTAAGAAGTAACTATTCTTATTACAAGAAATCGTGATTGTGTAATCCTGATTACATGTAATCAGACACTACCCAGCATTTTTAATATGTAATTATGTAATCAATAAAAAGCAACTGTTGTGTGATTGCAAGTATTTTATAATGTAATATAATCTAATTACAAGTACTAAATCCTGATTATTTAATCCAGATTACATGTAATCAGTTACTGTCGGCACTGTGAATAATATGTAATCAATAAAAGTAACTGTAGTCTGACTACAAGTATTTTAAAATGTAATATAATCTAAGTACAAGTACTAAATCCCGATTATGTTATCCAGATTTCATGTAATTAGTTACTACCCAGCACTCTAAATAATATGTAATCATGTAATCCAGAAAAAAGTAACTGTAGTCTGATTACAAGTATTTTAAAATGTGATATAATTGAATTACAAGTACTTAGTCCTGATTATATAATGCAGATTACATGTAATCAGTTACTACCCAGCCTTGTGAATAATACATAATCATGTAATCAATAAAAGTAACTGTAGTCTGATTACAAGTATTTTAAAATGTAATATAATCAAATTACAAGTACTAAATCCCGATTATGTAATCCAGATTACATGTAATTAGTTACTACCCAGCACTCTGAATAATATGTAATCATGTAATCCAGAAAAAAGTAACTGTAGTCTGATTACAAGTATTTTAAAATGTGATATAATTGAATTACAAGTACTAAATCCTGATTACGTAATTCAGATTATATCAGTAATCAGTTACTTCCCAGCAATTGATATCATAGAGATTTTGCGCGGACTGAGCAATGCCTTATGAGCACGTTGACAAGTTTTCTTGGGCAAACATTCTCACATTTTCTTTAGAAAAAATAAATTATCTTTATCTTATTGGCTTTAAACATTTAACTATTCTGGTGAACAAACACGTTTACGGTTTAAACAAACACCTTGACACTGTCTGGATTGATTTTTTTGCCAAGACAGAGCTGTGTGTAAACAATCACACGGTTCCTTGTTAAATTTTCTGTTCTCGAAATACAAGCTTGAAATGATCCAGTAATAATAGGACATTTCGAGCTAAATGGGTTTTCAATCTCTTCGCTTGTCTCACAAATGTGATTGGCTCATAAAGTTTTAATTTGGGTCTTTGTGTGAAGCTGCTGTTTCATTCTTGATGCAAAAAAGTTGATTCTCACAAATTAATTGCCACAACAAAATTATGCATGCTAATCGAGGCTAATTGCAGATCTCAGACCACTACACAAGATTTGCTTCCTGCACCTCAATGAGCTAAGTCTCCCGTGCCTTTGTTACAGATCCGGGCAGGAGGGTTCGAATATTCCCCCGGCACACTGCAGATATACTCCGACAGCCTTCTCACCTTGCCTGCCATCATCGGGATCGGAGGAGGTGGAGGCCTCCTGCTGCTGGTCATCATCGCTGTGCTCATCGCCTACAAGCGCAAGTCCCGAGACGCTGACCGTACTCTCAAACGACTCCAGCTGCAAATGGACAACCTGGAGTCCAGAGTCGCTCTCGAGTGCAAAGAAGGTGAGATTAATTATTAGTAAGTCATATATCATTTAGGACTTGGTCAGTGCGTTCACAATTTTTTATTTTAATATACTTTAAAATATAATTTATTCCTGTGATGCAAAGCTGAATTTTCATCAGCTGTTACTCCAGTCTTAAAGGAACACTCATAGATCATTGAATCCTATTAGACCAGTAGCATCACGTTCAAAAATGACCAACGAGTTTCCATATTTGTTTTATTTAAAACTTGACTCTTCTGTAGTTATATCGTGTACTAAGACCAGTGGAAATGCAAAGCTTCAATTTTCTAGGCTGATAAGATTAAGAACTACACTCCCATTCCGGCGTAATAGTCAAGGAAGTTTGCAGCCGTAATACGGCCGAAGCAGGAGCAGTAATACCACGCAGCACATGTGCAAATGCTAAACTAGCTGGGAACTCATTTCTTATAATACTCCGCCTGCTTCG
>NC_133378.1:31980010-32015400 GCF_049309525.1 Garra rufa | reverse complement strand
ACTATTACAGAAGGTTCAAACACTCACTGATACGTCAGAAAGTAAAACGATGCATGAAGAGCTCGGGGTGAAAACTTTTGAACAGAATGAAGATGTGTACACATTTTCCTATTTTGCCAAAATATCATTTTTTTTATTTAATACTAGTACCCTGATCTTCAAATTCCAAAAGTTTTCACCCCATCTCTTAACGCATCATGGTTCCTTCTGGAGCATCAGTGATTGTTTGAACCTTCTGTAATAGTTGCATATGAGTCCCTCAGTTGTCCTTAGTGTGAAAAGATGGATTTCAAAATCACACAGTCATTGTTGAAAAGAGTTCAAATATATTATTCAGATCAGAACAAAATAAAAAATAACATGCATTTTGTATGATCCCCTGGTCAAATAATTTCAATTCTGCAGATTCTGCAAGGTGTATGTAAACTTTTGATTTCAACTGTACATATTATACTATTTTGTGCCAAATTATTTACATCACTGTATTCTGTTTAGTCACCATCCTGGCTACATGAGACTAGGAACATAATAACCTCGATAAAACATCAGAAAATAGAGCAAAATAATAACTAACAGTTGTTATACATAGATACCTGCTAAGTGCATAAAGTCAATAGCTTTGCTGTATATCCTTACATTTTTCACCTTTTTGCTCTCCGAGAACACACAAAGGTAAATAAGAAAGTGAGTGATAGAAAGCGAGAAGGAGCACGAGAGAGAGGGGGAGTGTTGAGAGCTTCTTTTCATCTACAGGCTTTTAAAGAGCTCGCTCTATAACCCGCAGGAGCAGTGAAGTTGCAGGTGATAAGTGCTCCATCCTGCCTGCCCCATCTGACACTGCTGATGGTGTTTCTATAGACTCGTTGTTTTTATTTCACCCCCGACACCAACAGGCCAGACATGCTTTAGTGCAAATCGCTGCTCCTCCCTGGAAAGCAGCAAAAACATCACCTGACAGCAGCTCAGCTCATAGGTGCGGACGTCTGATGGCGTGAAGGGAGCGACGCCTAAAAGAATCTCATTTTTCAACCTCTTAATGAGTTCTGCTCAGGTGTCAAGAGAAAGTGTAACACAAATGGCTTCGTATTGATTTGTATTACTTGTTGTTCCAACTTCCTTCAGCAAGGTGGAAGGAATTACAATGTTTCTTTTTTTATTTCGCCATTTTTATTAAGAGAAAAAGTAAAAAGATGACAGAAAATGATGGCAAGTGAACTGGGACACAAAGTGGGACAGAGTTGAGCCCATGACTACTGTGTCAGCAGCACATGGACTATTTTATGAATGTTCTTATTACCTTTCTGGGCTATAAACTCTTGCAATTTTGACTTTTCTTCCTCAGAATTTCCCACTATAAACTTGTACTTCTGAGTTTACATCTTGCAATTTTGACCTTTTTCCTGAAAATTTCCAGTTACCAACTCGTAGTTGTGTTTACATCTTGCAATTTTGACTTTTTCCCTCAGAATTTCCAGTTAAAAACTTGTAATTGTGAGCTTACATCTTGCATTTTTTACTTTTTTCCCTTAGAATTTCCCACTATAAATTCATAATTGAGAGTTTACATGTTGCAATTCTGACTTTTTTCCTCAGAATTTCCAGTTACAAACCCGTAATTGTGAGCTTACATCTTGCAATTTGGACTTTTTTCCTCAGAATTTCCACTTACAAACTCGGAATTGTTAGTTTACATCTTGTCATTTCGACTTTTTTCCTCAGAATTTCCCATATAAACTCGTACTTCTGAGTTTACATCTTGTCATTTTGACTTTTTTCCTCAGAATTTCCCATTACAAACTTGTACTTCTGAGTTTACATCTTGTCTTTTTGACTTTTTTCCTCAGAATTTTCAGTTAAAAACTCGGAATTGTTAGTTTACATCTTGTCATTTTGACTTTTTCGCTCAGAATTTCCCATTATAAACTTGTAAATGAATTTACATCTTGTCGTTTTGACTTTTTTCCTCAGAATTTACAGTTAAAAACTTGTAATTGTGAGCTTACATCTTGCATTTTTTACTTTTTCCCTTAGAATTTCCCACTATAAATTCATAATTGAGAGTTTACATGTTACAATTCTTACTTTTTTCCTCAGAATTTCCAGTTACAAACTCATAATTGTGAGCTTACATCTTGCAATTTTTACTTTTCCCTCAGAATTTCCCGCTATAAACTTGTAATTGTAAGTTTGCATCTTGCAATTTGGACTTTTTTTTCCCTTAGAATTTCCCACTATAAACTCGCAATTGTGAGTTTACGTCTTGCAATTCTGACTTTTTTCCTTAGAATTTCCTGCTATGATGTAACGGGTGTTTTTGGTTTTGTTTTGGGGTTTTGTTTCATGTTCATGTTTTCATGTCTTTTATGTAATCATTTCATGCTGTTGTGTCTTGCTTCCCTTCCCTCATGTATTCCTGCCATTGGTTCCCTAGTTTCATGTGTCACGTTCTGATTGGTTGTCTTTGGTTGCTATGGTCTTGTTCCTTGTTTTTCATTGGTTTGTTTGTATCATGTGATCCTCCTTGTCTAGTATAAATAGCCCTTGTGTTTTAATGGTCCTGGTCGCGTATTGAAGTATTGAAGTTGTAATTCTGCTGTCTGGTGAGTGTTTTTCAAGTCTGTTTCAAGTCAAGTCTGTTCATGCCAAGTCAAGTTTATGTCAAGTCTGTTCAAGCCAAGTCAAGTCAAGTCAAGTCTGTTTATGTCAAGTTAAGTCAAGTCAAGTCTGTCAAGTTTATGTCAAGTCATTGTCTGGATTATGTTTCACGTTTGGATTGTTTGGATTTATGGATTATCGTCACTGTAAATAAACTGCACTTGGGTTCATCACATCTCGCCGTCTCAGTGGATGTTTGTTACAGAATACGCGACCAACAAAATGAACCCAGCGGTTGTTCGTCTCCTCTCTTTGCGTCAAGGAAACCAAACGATAGAGGACTATGTAGAAGATTTTTGTGGACTGTGCCATCTGGTTGCTTTTAATGATGTGGCACTTAAGGACATTTTTAGAGTGGGTTTAAATGAACCCATTCGTTCTCAATTGCCTGGTGGAAAAATTCATTGGTCATTGGAAACATATATTGACTTTGCTCTCAGGTTGAGTGGTTCCTCATTTACTGTGGGGATAGCTGACGAGGAACCCTGCTATTCTTCAGTATCTGCCACTCCTCATTCTCCACACTTAACCGCCATGTCTGGAATTATTCACATGTCACATCCTGCTCACGCCATGCCTGCTCATGTCATGTCTGCTGCTTCAGGGACTGCTCACGTCATGTCTGCTGCTTCAGGGACTGCTCACGTCATGTCTGCTGCTCCAGGGCCTGCTCACGTCATGTCTGCTGCTTCAGGGACTGCTCACGTCATGTCTGCTGCTCCAGGGCCTGCTCACGTCATGTCTGCTGCTTCTGGGCCTGCTCACGTCATGTCTGCTGCTTCAGGGACTGCTCACGTCATGTCTGCTGCTCCAGGGCCTGCTCACGTCATGTCTGCTGCTCCAGGGCCTGCTCACGTCATGTCTGCTGCTCCAGGGCCTGCTCACGTCATGTCTGCTGCTTCAGGGCCTGCTCACGTCATGTCTGCTGCTTCAGGGCCTGCTCACGTCATGTCTGCTCATGTCATGTCTGCTGCTCCAGGGCCTGCTCACACCATGCCTGCCGCTCCAGGGCCTGCTCACGCCAAGCCTGCCGCTCCAGGGCCTGCTCACGCCAAGCCTGCCGCTCCAGGGCCTGCTCACGCCAAGCCTGCCGCTCCAGGGCCTGCTCACGCCAAGCCTGCCGCTCCAGGGCCTGCTCACGCCAAGCCTGCCCGTCCAGGGCCTGCTCACGCCAAGCCTGCCGCTCCAGGGCCTGCTCACGCCAAGCCTGCCATTCCAAGGCCTGCTCACGCCAAGCCTGCCGCTCCAGGGCCTGCTCACGCCAAGCCTGCCGCTCCAGGGCCTACTCACGCAAAGTTTGCACCCAAGATAGCTGCCATCCCTAAGCCTGTTGTCAAGATGGCCGCCACGCCAGAGTCCCCGGCCAAGATGGCCGCCACGCCAGAGTCCCCGGCCAAGATGGCCGCCACGCCAGAGCCATGCCAAGCCACAATTTATCCTTCAAAGCCTCATCAGGTCTTGATTGCCAGCATACTGGACCCTCCTTTAGTGTCGGTACGGGCTGCAGGCATACCCGCGGAACCGACGCTTCCGAGCCACGCAGAGCCAACTCTCCCAAGCCACACACCCACTAGCCTGGTGGGCCCCCCTCTATCCACTGCGCTGCCTGTGATGGCCATCGCCATTTTAAGTGTGTGGGCTGCTCACTGCGTCCCAGAGGCCACGTCTGTCCACGAACCCGCTGCGCCCATGCCTCTTACCGAGGCGGCGTCCATAGCGGGATTTCTTGCTCTGCCGGCTCCGCCATGGCTTCCTGCTCTGCCGGCTCCGCCATGGCTTCCTGCTCTGCCTGCGCCGCCTAGTCTTCCTGCTCTGCCTGCACCGCCAAGGCCTCCTGCTCTGCCTGCACCGCCAAGGCTTCCTGCTCTGCCTGCACCGCCAAGGCTTCCTGCTCTGCCTGCTCCGCCAAGGCTTCACGCTCTACCTGCACCGCCAAGGCTTCCTGCTCTGCCTGCACCGCCAAGGCTTCCTGCTCTGCCTGCTCCGCCAAGGCTTCACGCTCTGCCTGCACCGCCAAGGCCTCCTGCTCTGCCGGCTCCGCCATGGCTTCCTGCTCTGCCTGCGCCGCCTAGGCTTCCTGCTCTGCTGGCCCCGCCATGGCTTCCTGCTCTGCTGGCCCCGCCATGGCTTCCTGCTCTGCCGGCCCCGCCATGGCTTCCACTACTCCACAGTCTGCCACTGTTTCATGGCCCTGATCCTCCAGAGCTTCACTGTCTGCCATCACTCCACGGTCCAGGCCCTCCACTGTTTCATTGTCTGACACTGCTTCACGGCCCAGATCCTCCAAGTTTCCACTGTCTGCCACAACTCCATGCCCCAGGCCCTCCATTGTTCCAGAGTCTGCCACTGCTGCACGGCCCAGGTCCTCCACTGTCTCACTGTCTGCCACTGCTCCATGGGCCAGGTCCTCCCATGCTTCACTGTCAGCCATTACTCCATGCCCCAGGCCCTCCATTGTTCCATAGTCTGCCACTGCTCCACGGCCCAGGTCCTCCAGTTTCCCACTGTCTGCCACTGCTTCATTGTCTAGGTCCTCCATTACTCCACTGCCCAGGTCCACCACTGTACCCTTGGTCTTGCCCATTGTTTCTTGCTCCATGCCATGATTCTGAATCTGTTCCCCTACATGGACCTGGCCCTCCATCCTGCCCCCTATTTCACTCCTGCTCTACCACCCTCCTGGACTTTTTAGTTTAGGGTTTTGTTTTGGGCGTCGGGAGCCGCCCTTAGAGGGGGGGAAATGTAACGGGTGTTTTTGGTTTTGTTTTGGGGTTTTGTTTCATGTTCATGTTTTCATGTCTTTTATGTAATCATTTCATGCTGTTGTGTCTTGCTTCCCTTCCCTCATGTATTCCTGCCATTGGTTCCCTAGTTTCATGTGTCACGTTCTGATTGGTTGTCTTTGGTTGCTATGGTCTTGTTCCTTGTTTTTCATTGGTTTGTTTGTATCATGTGATCCTCCTTGTCTAGTATAAATAGCCCTTGTGTTTTAATGGTCCTGGTCGCGTATTGAAGTATTGAAGTTGTAATTCTGCTGTCTGGTGAGTGTTTTTCAAGTCTGTTTCAAGTCAAGTCTGTTCATGCCAAGTCAAGTTTATGTCAAGTCTGTTCAAGCCAAGTCAAGTCAAGTCAAGTCTGTTTATGTCAAGTTAAGTCAAGTCAAGTCTGTCAAGTTTATGTCAAGTCATTGTCTGGATTATGTTTCACGTTTGGATTGTTTGGATTTATGGATTATCGTCACTGTAAATAAACTGCACTTGGGTTCATCACATCTCGCCGTCTCAGTGGATGTTTGTTACATATGAACTCGTACTTCTGAATTTACATCTTGTCATTTTGACTTTTTTCCTCAGAATTTCCAGTTACAAACTCGGAATTGTTAGTTTACATCTTGTCATTTTGACTTTTTCCCTCAGAATTTCCCATTATAAACTTGTAAATGAATTTACATCTAGTCGTTTTGACTTTTTTCCTCAGAATTTACAGTTAAAAACTTGTAATTGTGAGCTTACATCTTGCATTTTTTACTTTTTCCCTTAGAATTCCCCACTATAAATTCATAATTGAGAGTTTACATGTTACAATTCTTACTTTTTTCCTCAGAATTTCCAGTTACAAACTCATAATTGTGAGCTTACATCTTGCAATTTTTACTTTTCCCTCAGAATTTCCCGCTATAAACTTGTAATTGTAAGTTTGCATCTTGCAATTTGGACTCTTTTTTTTCCCTTAGAATTTCCCACTATAAACTCGCAATTGTGAGTTTACGTCTTGCAATTCTTACTTTTTTCCTTAGAATTTCATGCTATGAACTCGTACTTCTGAATTTACATCTTGTCATTTTGACTTTTTTCCTCAGAATTTCCAGTTACAAACTCAGAATTGTTAGTTTACATCTTGTCATTTTGACTTTTTTCCTCAGAATTTCTAGTTATAAACTTATAATTGTGAGTTTACATCTTGCAATTTTGACTTTTCTTCCTCAGAATTTCCCACTAAAAACTCGTACTTCTGAGTTTACGTCTTGCAATTTTGACTTTTTTCCTCAGAATTTCCTGCTATAAACTCGTACTTGTGAGTTTATATCTTGTCATTTTGACTTTTCTTCCTCAGAATTTCCCAGTTTTTTTTTTTTTTATTTCGCCATTTTTTATTAAGAGAGAAGGTAAAAAGATGATGAAAAAATGATGGCAAGTGAACTGGGACACAAAGTGGGCCAGATTTGAACCCATGACTCCTGTGTCAGCAGCACATGAACTATTTTGTTGATGTCCTTACAACCTTCTGGGCCTTAAACATGTCAGTTGTGTTGCTGTCTATGCAGGGTCAAAAAAGTTCTTAGATTTCATCTAAAATATATCAATGAGGGTGAGTAATTAATGACACAATTTTCAGTTTTGGGTTAACTACCCCTTTAATAACTCGAACGACGGGCAATGCTAGTCACCTACCTAGCAATGCTCCAGTCGGGGTCTATCTTCAGGATGGTGGGATCCTCTGTGTAGTTAAACTTCACCTCAGGGTTCCTCAGCTCAGCAGAGTCAATGTCCACCATAACAGGAGTGCTTCCCGCGATCACGCCGGCCGGGGTCACGCACACAATCTCTTTAGAGCTCCGCCTACAGACATGGAGGAAGCACAGAGCTGCGTTAGAAAAAGAGCAACTGTTTACTGTAATTCTCATCACAATCAGAGCATGTGCTGTGTAAGCATGTCATCACATTCATATTTCATCATGACACGGATTCTGTACTCAGTAAGAGTTAAGTATGTTTGATGAAGCGCCATCATTTGTGTTAACAACCATATGGGTTTCAAAGACTTAGGCTCTGTTTTTCTCTCTGTCTGTCTGCTTCGCTCTCTCCTCCTGTACTGGAGACGTGCCTGCAATCTCCATGCACATCCCCTTAGCACGTTGCCATGGGAACGCTTTTCAAGATGCACACCCCAGAAATCCTCTGAAGACTGCACATATTTTGACAAGGTGGTTGTCACAAACAAAAAATAAAATAAATAAATAAATAAATAAAAAGATGGAAGAGTGCAAAGAGAGCGAGTTGTGGAGTGGATAAGCCACAAATTTCCTCAAAGGTAAAATATACAGATGAAGTGCAAAACGCAATCATTGCTTTGGGATATTTTTTAGAGATTTTGCATTTTAAATATGTAATTTGGATTACAGACATGTAGAATAAATTTGAATATGAATTCACTGGATATTATGAATGGAGGACACAAAACACACACGGAAAAAGAAGCAGGGCATATGAAAGGGATGTTTAAGCTCAAAATGAAGATCTCATGTCTTTTGAAATCCGTTTGACTATTTCTTCTGCAGAACATAAAAGCAGATGCTTTACAAAATGTCCAAGCTGCTCTTTTCCATCCAATGGAAGTGCTATCTTTTAGTGAATTTTAGTGAATAATTAATTCAACTTGATCATTCACTGATATTTTCTGTCTTAAAATATAGTTCATATGTCATATGTGGTACTTTTATAATTTTTTAAAGCAACAGCCCAGCCAAAAAAAAAAAATTAAATCATTAATCATTTACTCACCCTCATGTTGTTCCAACAATGTATGGCTTTCTGTCTTTATGAAAAGATGATATTTTGAAAAATATCTCAGTGTTTCAAATTAGAATAATACAAGTCATAAAGGTTTAAAAAGACATGAGGGTTAGTAAGAGAAGACAGAATTTTAATTTTTGAGTGGGCTATCCCTTTTAACTGTTAATTTCTGGGACATGCACACCTCCAGTCTCCATCCACTTTCATTGTGTGAAAGCAAGCAGTGTGAACGTTCCTTATAACTGCTCCTTTTGTGTTCTGAATAAAAAGAGTCATATAGATTTAGAACAACGTGGGTGAGTAAATTAAGTCTTTAATTTTTTGATGAACAGTTCCTTTAATTGTGGCTTTTTGGGGCATGAATCTACTTTGAAATCCACCTATTTTCATTTTCTTGAAACAAGCACCATTAACATTTTTCAACATCTGTTTTTGTGTTCCACAGAAGAAATAAGGTCATACAGGTTAGGAACACCATGACAGATCTTGCCATTTTGAATTTTTTTTCCCTCAGGATTTCTAGTTATACACTCGTAATTGTGAGTTTACATCTTGCAATTTTGACTTTTCTTCCTCAGAATTTCCCACTAAAAACTCGTACTTGTGAGTTTATATCTTGTCATTTTGACTTTTCTTCCTCAGAATTTCCCAGTTTTTTTTTTTTATTTCGCCATTTTTTATTAAGAGAGAAGGTAAAAAGATGATGAAAAAATGATGGCAAGTGAACTGGGACACAAAGTGGGCCAGATTTGAACCCATGACTCCTGTGTCAGCAGCACATGAACTATTTTGTTGATGTCCTTACAACCTTCTGGGCCTTAAAAAATTTTTACTTTCTTCCTCAGAATTTTCAGGTATATACTCGTAATTTTGAGTTTATATCTTGTAGTTTTTACTTTTTTCCTCAGAATTTCCCGTTATAGACTAGTGTGAGTTTACATCTTGCAATTGTGACTGTTTTCCTCAGAATTTCCAGTTATATACTCATAAATGTGTATATCTTGCAATTTTGATCCTTTTCCTCAAAATGTTCAGCTATAAACTTGTGATAATGAGTTTACATCTTGCAATTTTGACTTTCCTCCTCAGAATTTCCCGTTACAAACTCGTAATTGTGAGTTTACATGTTGTAATTTTTACTTTTTCCTCAGAATTTCTCATTATAAACTCGTGAGTTCACATTTTTCCATTTTGACTTTTTTCCTCAGAATTTTCCGCTATATTGTAATTGCGAGTTTACATCTTGCAATTTTGACTTTTTTCCTCAGAATTTCCCGTTACAAACTCGTAATTGTGAGTTTACATGTTGTAATTTGTACTTTTTTCCTCAGAATTTCCCGTTATAGACTAGTGTGAGTTTACATCTTGCAATTGTGACTGTTTTCCTCAGAATTTCCAGTTATATACTCGTAAATGTGTATATCTTGCAATTTTGACCCTTTTCCTCAAAATGTTCAGCTATAAACTTGTGATAATGAGTTTACATCTTGCAATTTTTACTTTTTTCCTCAGAATTTCCCGTTATAGACTAGTGTGAGTTTACATCTTGCAATTGTGACTGTTTTCCTCAGAATTTCCAGTTATATACTCGTAAATGTGTATATCTTGCAATTTTGACCCTT
Organism: Garra rufa; assembly: GCF_049309525.1. Taxonomy (NCBI): domain Eukaryota; kingdom Metazoa; phylum Chordata; class Actinopteri; order Cypriniformes; family Cyprinidae; genus Garra; species Garra rufa. Next base: position 32,005,550 of record NC_133378.1, on the reverse strand, counting down.
TTCCTCAAAATGTTCAGCTATAAACTTGTGATAATGAGTTTACATCTTGCAATTTTGACTTTCTTCCTCAGAATTTCCCGCTATATTGTAATTGTGTTTACATCTTACAATTTTGACTTTTTTGCTCAGAATTTCCCGTTATAAACTCATAATTGTAAGTTTACATCTTGTAATTTGTACTTTTTTCCTCAGAATTTCCAGTTATAAACTCGTAATTGTGAGTTTACATCTTGTAATTTTTACTTTTTTCCTCAGAATTTCTCATTATAAACTCGTGAGTTGACATCTTTCCATTTTGACTTTTTTTTCTCAGAATTTCCCGCTATATTTTAATTGTGAGTTTACATCTTTCAATTTTGACTTTTATCCTGAGGATTTCCCGCTATATTTTAATTGTGAGTTCACATCTTTCAATTTTGACTTTTTTCCTCAGAATTTCCCGCTATGTTGTAATTGTAAGTTCACATCTTTCAATTTTGACTTTTTTCCTCAGAATTTCCCACTATATTGTAATTGTGTGTTTACATCTTGGAATTTTTCCTTAGAATTTCCCGCTATAAAAGTATAATTTTGAGTTTACATCTTAAAATTTTGACTTTTCCCTTAGAATTTTCCATTACTTCTCCTTTTGTGTCATATAGATTTAGATGGGTAGATGACCAATTTTAAATTTTCAGATGAAAATTTTCTTTAATTGTCGCTTTTTTGGCACATGCATCTACTTCGAAATCCATTCATACTCATTCACGTAACACACGCTCTGCTAACAATCTTCAAAACATCTTTTATGTCCCACAGGAGAAATAAAATCATATTGGTTAGGAACAATGTGAGAACTTTCATTTTTGAGTGAACTATCCCTTTAACACCCTTGCACAATGGGTTAACAGGAAGTGGACTTTCTCTCTGAAGTGAACCCTGGCTCTGAGACCAGGTGTGGCTGACGTCTCAGTCAGCGAGAACCACGGTAATCCTCATTCTCTCCCTCTCTCATGTCTGAGACTTGGCAGCGAGACAATGTTTTTATTCTCTGCTGCAATGCAGAGCGGTCTGGTGCTACAGATAGACAGGCGGACGGCAGGAACACTCATTCACTGTCCCTGTCCACAAACGGAAGTGCACAATCGTCCGGGACCGCCTGTGCCATAACGTGGCTGATGTTCTTGCCTTCAAAGTGTCTCTTTATGCTGTAGATACACGCCGAGGGGTAAAGGAAAAAAAAAAACAGGCCTGTGCGTTTTGACTGACGGAATGACAGGTGGACGTGCTAAGGTGAGAAGCCGGAAGACAGCTTTTTGGAAGGATACAGATAAAGACAGAGGGAGACAACTTGGCAGACGAATAAGCAGAGAGAGCGAGAGAAAAAAAGGACCACATTAACAAGCGAGCGGAGACTGTACGTTGGCAAATGCTATACCAAAATAGCCAACAGACTAACCATCAAAACGACTGGCACAGAGCCTATGGAACATATAAAACAGTCAAACAAACAAACAGAAACTATATGACAGACAGAAACACAAAGTTAGAAGGAAAGCCAGACAGATGGAGGGATAAAACGATAACAAGACAGACAGAAGGGCAGCCAAACAGACAACAATATGCTTTTTTTCATAGTTTGGGGCTTTTGCCTCCTTATTAAACTACGGAAGCTTGTTTCTGTTATGATTTCCTCACAGTTCAGACTTTTTCCTTGCAATTAAATCAGTATTTCATAATTCTGATACTTTTTTTTTTTTAAGAATTCCACACTTTTAATTGTTTACATCTTGCAATTTTGACCCTTTTCCTCAGAATTTCCAGTTAGAAACTTTTGTGAGTTTACATCCTGACATTTAAACTTTTTTCTCAGCTTCCAATTATACACTTGTAAGTGTAAAATTTAAACCTGCAACTGTGAGTTTACATCTTGCAACTTTGACTTTTTTCCCTCAGAATTTCCAGTTATACCCTTGTAATTGGGTTTACATTTTGCAATTTTACTTTTTTCCGTCAGAATTTCCAATTATACACTCGTAATTGTGTTCACATCTTGCAATTTTGCCCTTTTTCCTCAAAATTTACAGTTATATGGTCAGAGTTGAGTTTACATCTTGCAATTTTGCCTTTTTCCCCTCAGAATTTCCAACTACACACTTGTAATTGTTTACATATTGCAATTTTGACTTTTTACCTCAAAATTTAAACACTCGTAATTTTTCAGAGTTCAGATTCTCACAATTCTGATATTTTTCCTCAGAATTCCAAGTTTAAATGTAGCAATTTTTATTTTTCCTCTCAAAATTCTGATTTTCCATCACAAAATTCTGTTTTTCTTTACACTTCTATCTCACAATTGCAAGCTTGTATCTCACAATTCAGAGTTTCATTCTCAGTACTGGAAAAACTGCTAAACAATGGCACCAACAAACAGATAAACAGAAGATAAAGAAAAGCATTACTTTTTAAAGTGACATTGGTGCCGCCCAATGTTGACCGCAACAGAGCTCCCAGCGTTGAGATGGTTTCCTTCAATAGTGATTCTGGTTCCTCCTGAAAGAGGTCCCTGAGCGGGCTGAACACGTGTGAAGTACGGTGTCTAAGGAAGAAAATTACATATTGAAGAAGCACATTGTTTGCTATTGTCATCTTATTTCACACATTATAAGTAAAAAGTAATAAGGCCACAAACTCTATTCAAATAGAACGTCATTCAATAACAGTTTTTCAACTGTTATTATTAACTCATCCATCTGTTTTTAAAATGCAATTTATTTCTGTAATGGCAAAACTGATGAATAGAAAGTTCAAGAGAACAGCATTACTTGAAATAGAAATCTTTTGTCAATTTAATGCAGCTGTACTAAATAAAAGAACTTCTTGAAGAAAAAAAAAATACACAAGTATAGAATTACATGCATCCAATTTGCATTTAAATGATACAAAAGACAGGCAGATCTGAATGTATCTGTAGGATTAAGTGTCTCCAGACTCTTAAACACTCACCACAAAGGTGAAAGCCCTAGGTGAGAGGGCTCTGTAGTCCGCCAGGCAGTCTCTCACGCACACCTCCACCTGGGCTTCCTGCACACGGTATCCTGTGGCGTCATTCAGCAAACACACAATCCTGCAGAAAAGAAAAACGTCGGAATCCTCTTTAGGGTCTGTGATTAACAGCACCGCTAAGTTACCAAAGGCCTCTGGGGGACGAAGGTGAATGGAAGGATTTATATGACACAGCACAAGTAAATATTATTACTATAATTAATCTGTGTCTGATTTATTAGTCGGCCCAGATGGAATCTGCAGACTTTTGCATGCATTTTCTACACTGATTTCTGCACTAAAAGGATTCTAGATGTGATAAAATGTGTTAAATGGAACTACTAGACACTTATGTTGAATGAATAATCGGTCAACAGAACTAAAATGTACTAAGATACTGTATTATACCGTGAAAGTATGAGTATTATAGACCATAGTCAGGTTAGACCTTATTGAATTTTATGTGGATGAAAACAAGGCTGCGAGAGATCACACTTTTGTTTTAAAGCAGATTCATGGACTGACTAAGGTCTATGGGCATATTAAAGCTAAAAAAATACGTTTTACCCACCTTTCCGCACTAACATACTCCTCTTCAATGGGAACACAGGGTACTTTTCCCAGCCGAACGCCTGTCATAATGTCTCTAAACTGCAGACCCAGGTTCTCTCCAGTGATGGTAAGTCTGGTTCCGCCTTGCCGTGGTCCGGTCTCAGGAAGCAGCTGTAAAATGAGGAGAATAGAGACATTAGTTTGATTGGAGATGGAGCTGGAGATTTAACTGACCATAATACAACAAACCACATTTTGCTATGATGGGCAGAAGAGCAGAGAACAGGATCAGGAAATGTAGAAAAACAAAGATAGTCTGGACTTTTTTTTTCAATTCTGATATTTGTAGAGCATATAATGGACCTCTGGTCAGTGGACAGGTCTTGGCATTGAAATCCTGTAGCTCCTTATAGCCTCGCAGTTCCAACACAAACTCAGACGCCTTGCATTTTAATGGAGACAAATCACCCCTCGGCGCAGGGGAGCAGAAGCCCCTAATGCTGGGCTTGGCGAGACACCTCCCTCCAAGCCCCCCTCCATCCATCCTCTAATTGAAACTTATTACCCAGGCTCCCGGATCCACGCTTCAGAGCCGCATGGCGCAAGGCAGTAGGATAATGTGATTTATTTAGCCGGATTATTCTCCGTAACGAGGACAGGTGTGGCATGACAAAACAAATATGGTGAATGATGTGCAGTGGTAACAGCAGGATGGCACCCCATAACAGCCATCATGAGGTAATTACAGGTACTCTGTACGCCTGATCTCCCGACCACAAGGTCTCCACAGAAACCTGGAGCTGGGCCTCGGCTGCATCGCTGCCACAATGGCTGGGGGCCTGGAATAGAGCCCTGGGAGACCCCTATGTGGAAAATTACGTAGCGTAGCAAACCTTACATTCAACAAGTATGAAATTAGAACACTTGCAATGAAATTCTGATTTTGATTTTGGTAGTGCCTCAGCATCACTGACAACTGAAAATTTATCTCCCTTTCAACTCACTGTTGAAATCTGAATTGAACTAGCCACACAACACAGGAAGTCGAAGCTGAATTTAAACTGGAATGGCAGGAAAAGGAATTCACTAACTGAAATTTAGAGAAATTCAACAGTTTTCTGGGAAGTGACATGTTTTGTACTTTGGTGCATAAAATAAAATTAAAGAAAAAGTAGATTTAACTGACTGGGAAGTGACATGTTTGTAAAAAAATGAAAAAATAAAATAAAATAAAGCAGTACATTTAACTGATGAGGAAGTGGCAGTTTTTTTTTTTTACTTTGGTGCAATAAATAAAATAAAATTAAATAAAATTAAATTAAATTAAATAAATAATAAAATAAAAGTAGATTGAACTGACTATAAAACAGCAAACCAAATAAAAAAAAAATATTGGTTATCTATGTACATATCTATTATTAGTATTACCAACCATCGATTATCATTCCTTTTAAATTGGCAGGTTTTTTACTTTGGTGCAATAAATAAAATAAAATAAAATAAAGTAGTGGATTTTACTGACTAGGAGGTGACATGTTTTTTTTTTTTTACTTTGGTGCATAAATAAATTAAAAAAAATAAATAAATAAATAAAAGTAGATTGAACTGACTATAAAACAGCAAACCAAATAATAAAAAAATTGTACAAATTGTACATGTACTGTGTACATATCTATTATTAGCAGTACCAACCAACCATCCTTTTTTTTTTTTTAAATCACTTAATTTTAATTCCACATTCTTGAATTCAAAGTTGGATGTAAGAGGCATTTTCAATTCAGTTCTGAATGGCGTACAAACCTGTTGCATACAAAACTGGCAAGAGCTGGCCAACTCAGATTGGCTTGGCTGACTACACGGAACTTCCTTATGCCTGAAACATGGCAGGGAGTATTGATACAATGAGCACTTTTGAGAAAAAAAAAAAAAAAAACAATTCACTAGATTCGCCAAATACCAGAAACAGCACAGGCTGGTTGCTTCACGTATTGATCAAAATAAGCTGCAATTTGAAGCAGACTTTAACTGGTCAGTCCAGTTATAATGCCTTAGATTGCAATGTAAAGTCACCACGACATGCTGTGAAGCAAGGTTTATTGAAGGGTTAGCTCACCCAAAAATGAAAATTAGCCCATTATTTACTCACCCTCCAGGCATCCTGGGTGTATATGACTTCCTTCTTTTAGACGAGTGCAATCAGAGTTATATTAAAAATTATATTGCACTTCCAAGCTTAGGAATGACAATAAGTGGGCGTTTCTCTTTATCAGTCCAAAACAAGTCCAATAAAGTGCATCCATCCATAATCAAAAGTGCCTCACACGGCTCCAGGGGGTGAATAAAGGACTCCTGTAGCGAATTAATGCATTTTTGGAAATTTCTTTTTCATATTTAAAACATAATAATCACTTTAATCTATCTTACGCTAACAGCTGTACAAGGAGGCAGCTCCAGGTGGATGACGTAAGACTAAGTTTCATTACTTCAGCAAAGAAAAACCAGTCTCCTCTTGGTTTATATTGAAATCCTCCAACATTTTCCTTTACAAATCCTCATTTTGTACTTTTAATTTGTGACCGTTGTTTTGTTTTGGTTTCGGTTTCTCCAAGGCGTGTTCGCATTTATCACTTCTCACTGGTGCATGCTACCATGTACAACCATTTGGCGCAAGCTAGATTAAAGTGATTATTACGTTTTAGATATGGATATTTTTCTTACAAAAACACATTGATTCGCTACAGGAGGCCTTTATTCACCCCCCGGAGCCGTATGAGGCACTATTTATTATGGATGGATGCACTTTATTGGACTTGTTTTGGACTGAAGAGAAACACCTACCTATTGCCATTCTAAAGCTTGGAAGTGCCAGTATAATTTTTAATATAACTCCAATTGGATTCGTCTGAAAGAAGGAACTAATATACACCCAGAATGCCTGGAGGGTAAGTAAATAATGGGCTAATTTTCATTTTTGGGTGAACTAACCCTTTAATAGAGCATGTACTGTAATACAGTAGTCGTGACCTGAAAATCCCAGAATTTGGACTGAAGCCTGTCGCTCGGGATTACACTAAAATTAACCCACATTAGATGTCTTTTATTATGTTCAAAAAAACAATTTATACGTTTCTAATTAAATCAGCCTTAGAGCCAAATGATAGATAAAAATAATATCTTCCAACACAAGTGGGAGAACACTAATATACACACACGTTCTCCCCCAGGACCTTGTTAAATTATACACAGTTAAGTAAATCTCCCTTCATTATCAGCTCAGGGTAACGATACATTTCAAAAAATATATGCAATTACTGAGATTAAAGTGCACCAGAATGCACCAAGCCTCCTGCCGGTTTCCAGTTGTGAGATTATTACTGTTTGTGTGTCGCTTATCCCCAAGCCTCCGCCAATAGGTGGGAGGACGACAATGGAAGGAGAGTGGGAGGACTCGAAAAAGATGGCGGGGGAAAAGAACAGGGGCAGATTGGGGCGTCTCAAAACCCCAGTCTTCCAGATCCCATCCGCCCACAAACCACCTGCACGGCACATGAGGCTTAACGCTTTCCTGATGTTGCGTTTGTCTGTCTTTCCTTGATCTTCATCAGCAAGGTGGTTTTTCATCCTTTGGCAAACACAGAAACGCAGCATGGGTAAACTCTTTCAAAAAACAGTTGGCGACAAATTGCACTCAAATTCCACTACTCGCACTATTCAGCCAGACACGCAACACAGCTCTGTCTGGCACCCCCTTTTCCGTACATCTATGGCTGCACGCTTCCTGATGTAATTGAGGTTAAGTGTCTTTGCTTACGGGTACAACAGCATCACTTGGGATTTCACCCAGAAAACCTCCTATTTATAGAGCCTCCACCAATCTGCTGAAGAATGGAAAAACGCATCAAAGTTCTACCATATCTGTCGCTTCAGTTATGTAGCTTTCCGGGGCCCTAATTTGCTTCCTTTTTTCACTATTTTCCCATCCAATATTGCTAGTTTGTAGCATATGTTCTCAAATCCCTCTCCCCCCAAGCCAATCTTAGAGCCTCGTATAGACCATAGAGTCAAAAATTGGCTTTTTGTACAGAGCGATGCCAATAAAGAATACAGCATAACGAAACAAGGAGGGAAACGCAGTCTGTAATTGGTTTCAGAGGGGTTGTTTTGCATGTAGCTTGGTGGCATCCAATCAGGGCCAGACTTGGATGGGCGGCAGCAGAAGTCCGGCTCCCTAAAGGAACGTGAGGCTTATGACTATTTTCATTTGTTACCTACACGAGGAGAACGCTAAACAAATCATCCAATCAAAGGCATGCCGCCTGTCTGACTTCATCTCGCTGCATGAGAAACAACGCAGAACAACATGTATACTTTACATATTTCAGTGTCAAAGCTTATCAGAGCTGCTTACTGTTGACAGAGGTGTGATAAGGGTGTGTACAGTATGTGAGAGAAAATCCCAGATAAAGACAGGATGTTTTGCTATAAGAAACCTTGCTGTTGCCCCCGGTTAGGTGCGCTTTCCTCTGCTGTAATTAGAAATGGAGAAAATCTACACTCTGAGCAAGTTAATGCGATATTGATGCCGAAGAGGTGCATTTTGGGAAAAACTAGAGCTGAGAAGTTTACGAATTACTTTTTTTTACCGTGATTGCCAGGGTTTCTCTACTTAGCATGTTGCAAAACGTAAAGGATTAGTTACCTCCCATAACTAAATTTTACAGATAATATACTCACCCCCTTGTCATCCAAGATGTTCATGTTTTTTTTTTCTTCAGTCATAAAGAAATGATGTTTTTTTGAGGAAAACACTATTGGCTATTTAAAAAAGGGGGCGGGGCTGTTTGATATCTTCTCGTTTCAGTTGAAATTACATGAACACACAAAATAAAGCTGCGTGTTTCAAAGCACTTCAGTGCTTACTGCTATTGAAATGGATGGGAATGCTAATGGCTTGCTCCCTCCAGGTGATATAAACTTCTACGTCACTTAGACTAAAAAAGCACAACTCTGACATCAGCAGACAGCTTTAACTGAGACGCAAAACAGCAGACAATAGGACAGACATAAAGCAAATTCAATTACTACTCATACCCAGGGGTCTCTCTGAGGAGACACAGACGGAGACAGAAAATCCCAGTTTAAATACTCTATTCCAAATGAAATTAGAAGCTTATCCACCAGCTAATATACTAAGTCACACGATTCTGACGTGAACGGAGGAGAGGAGCGAGGGAATAAGTGTGGTAGGAACGGACAGACTGCAAGAAAATAATAAAATATATGTGACCTTGGACCACAAAACTAGTCTTAAGTAGCACAGGTATATTTGTAGCAATAGGCAAAAATACATTGTATGGGTCAAAATCATAAAATTTTCTTTAATGCCTCAAATCATTAGGATATTAAGTAAAGATCATGTTCCTTAAAGATGTTTTGTAAATTTCCTACCGTAGATATATCAAAACTTAATTTTTGATTAGGTTCTCCTAAGGATTCATTTGGACAACTTTAAAGGTGATTTTCTCAATACTTAGATTTTTTTGCACCTCCAGATTCCAACATTTTTTAAGTAGCTGTATCCTGGCCTAAAAACCATATATCAATGGAAAGCCCTTTGTATAAATTTCAATTTCAGAAAATGTACCTTAATGACTGGTTTTGTGGTCCAGGGTCACATATGGCTTGTGTTAAAACATTATATGGAAAGTAAGTTAATGCTCTATCCTGGGACAATAAATGTTTTTGCTGTATTTATCTATACATATACATATACATATGCATACATCTTATTGTAAAAGGTTACCGTTAATTGCAAAAAAAAAAAAAAAAAAAAGAACAAAGAAATTTGCTGAAAAACTGACAAAAACACATTTCAGTTAGTTTTCAGGACAACATTTAAAAATTTAATTACTAAAATAACTAACTAAATTACTAAAACTAAAAAAAAAGTTTTTAAAAGCACAAAAATTAGTATAAAATAAGTGTATTCTTACTAAAAATTAAACAAATTAAAGACAAAACAACAAAAAGCTAAATCAAGATGTTAATAAAAACTATAATAGCATTTAAATGTGACCCTGGACCACAAAACCTGAAATTGATATTTATGCATCATCTGAAAGCTGAATAAATAAGCTTTCCATTGATGTACGTTGCAAAAAAATGTGGGGAAAAAAAATTCCAAATGAAATTGCATTGCATATTACTAATCAAAAATTAAGTTTTGATATATTTACGGTAGGAAACAGGAAAATCTTCATAGAACATGATCTTTACTTAATATCCTAATGATTTTTGGCATAAAAGAATGTGCATACAATGTATTTTTGGCTATTGCTACAAATATGCCTGTGCTACTTAAGACACCAGGGTCACAAAAAATAATTAAAATATCACTAATATTTTCACATGGACATGAAATTCAGAGAGAATAAAATTCATAGGTAGCAAACTAATGATGATAATCATCCCCACTGACTATTTAGTAGACGGTTTGTTTTGCATTGCTAAATTTCAAATTATCATTCTTAAAATTTGAATTAAGGCATTTATTGCTACAGTGCCTAATTCTGGGCCAACTGGCTACCAACTCCCTTTTATTTACTCACCAAAGGCAATTTTACTCACATTTGGCGAGTGTTTATTTTGGACCTTTCTGTATTCGCTCTAATAACATCAGATCTGTACTATGAATGCCCAAAAATGAGTCTGTGAACAAAGTACAGCCTATGTTATGTTGGTTTGAACACATTAAATGCAGTGCCTTTCACAACGTCAACATTTTTGATCACAAATACGTCTAACGGCAACAAATATCTGATTTGAAAGCTACTGTGAAGAGAAAAATCTGTCAATACCGACTTAAATTTACTTTGTTCTTCACATGAAGCTGTCGTAAGACTTTGTGGTTCAAACTGCTCAGCTGATTCAATATGAACTGAAAACAAGCATATGCCATTCGCTTTCTTTGTCTCTACCTCTTCCTTTTCTGTTTCTCCCTTCATTCAAGCTTTCAGCTCTGGTTATAGAGCGATAAGTAAGCAGAGAGACAGGCATGAGCTAACGGATTATCAACTGTGCCACTGGCAATTACCCAGTATCAGGGGCTAATCTTACTGAGAGACACCGCTGTCTCTCAGACTGCCAGCTGCCAGCACTGGCACACTGCAGTATATTAGCATCAATACACCGCTGCACGCCAATAAAAGCACAGCGAGAGATTTGTTTGGCACGGCCGCTGTAAAAAATGCAAGATGGAGGTCTATTGTTTCTTTTCTTAGATGAACGGCGTCTGTGTTATGAGAAGTAGTACACCATTGTTTGCATACAGGAAGTAAATGTATGGCTTCTATGAACAGAAAAACAACTTATTAACCTTTCTGTGAGAATTTACAGTACCGTTCAAAAGTTTGGGACTTATAATTTCCGCAATGTGGAAAACGCGGACGGAATCACGGAATCCAGTCATAAAACTGGAATGTGCATAACGTGGAATGTCACAGAATTTGCCAAATTTTGGATGAAGTAATCAAAAGTAGGTCAGTACACTTAAATCAAAAATGCAATTATCTGTGAATATTATACCAATAAAATACTATTTAAATATGAATCCAGCATTTTACAGTTTATTTTTTATAGTTTTTACAGAGCATTGTACTATCGTCATATAACTTAAAGCAACTCTTCACAGCAACCCATGAAAAAAAATGTTGGTTTAACTTAAAGAAATTGTGACAGAAATATATTACTTGGTGTAATAATAATACTATTATTAATAACAAAATTATTAGTAAAACATTTTTAAAAAAAATTTCACCAGAAAAATTATTTACCAAAATTGATTTACCAGAAAAATGTCAAATAAATAAATAAATAAAATAATAATAAATTCTTTTTTATATAATATCCATTTATTAGACATGCTTTTGAAAATGTAATGAAACCATTAAAATGGAATTCAGAAAATGAATGGAAAACACAGAATCTGGTCAAATAAAACTGAATTACAGAAAAAAAAGATTTATGATTCCATAGGGCCTTAAAAAAAGTTAAACTTTTAACTGCTTTTAAATTATGTTTCATAATTTTAATTAATTAGACATGCTTTTTGATTATTATTATTTTTGTTTCTTTTAGTTTAACCATTAACACAAAGTCTAGAAAAAAAAAAAAAAAAAAAAAAAAAGGAATTTGGAAAAAAATAAAACGGATTTCATAGAGCCTTAAATTTTTTTTTACTAAATTGCTGTTAAATTCTGTAGGTTTCATGATTTCAATTAATTAGACATGCTTTTTGATTAATATATTTTTTTATTTAACCATTAAATATTTATTTTAATATATATTTTTCCAATTAACCATTAAAACAGAGTCTATAAAAAGAACCCTGAGCTTTAGGGCCTTAAAAAACATTTTTTTTGTTAAACTATTAATAAATTGCTGTTAAATTGTGTAAGTTTCATGATTTCAGTTAATTAGACATGCTTTTTGATTAATATTTCTTAAAATTTAACCATTAAAACAGAGTCTAGAAAAAAAAAAACGGAATTTGGAAAAAAATAAAACGGATTTCATAGAGCCTTAATTTTTTTTTTACTAAATTGCTGTTAAATTCTGTAGGTTTCATGATTTCAATTAATTATTCATGCTTTTTGATTAATATATTTTTTAATTTAACCATTAAATATTTATTTTAATATATATTTTTCCAATTAACCATTAAAACAGAGTCTAGAAAAAAAACTGAGCTTTAGGGCCTTAAAAAACAATTTTTTTGTTAAACTTTTAATAAATTGCTGTTAAATTGTGTAAGTTTCATGATTTCAGTTAATTAGACATGCTTTTTGATTAATATTTCTTAAAATTTAACCATTAAAACAGAGTCTAGAAAAAAAACGGAATTTGGAAAAAAATAAAACTGAGCTTTAGGGCCTTAAAAACGATTTTTTGTTAAACTTTTAATAAATTGCTGTTAAAATGTGTAAGTTTCATGATTTCAGTTAATTAGACATGCTTTTTGATTAATATTTTTAAAATTTAACCATTAAAACAGAGTCAAAAAAAGAGGAAAAGAATGGAATTTGGAAAAAAATACAATGGATTTCATAGGGCCTTAAACATTTATGCTGATGATACACTGGTCAACTTTTTAAGCAATGTTGCCGGGCAACTTTGGCAAATGTTGCCGTGAACAGGCAGCCAGGTGTGATACAGGGCCCACAACTGATCTAAATTATACAGGAAGAAATGTGTTACCCATTCTCAATGGGAAAGTGTCCAAGCAACATTGCTCAAAAAGTTGCCCTGTGTATCATCAGCCTAACTTTTGTTAAACCTTTAAAAAAATATTCTTAAATTATGTAAGTTTCATGATTTAAATTAATTAGACATGCTTTTTGAGTAATATATTTTGTTATTTAAAGATAAAATTTTTAGAAAAAAAGAAAACAGAATTTGGAAAAAAAAAAGGTTTTCATAGGGCCCTAAAAATGTTAATTTTGTTAAACGTAAAAAATTGCTATTAAACTGTGTTTCATAATTTCAATTACACATGTTTTTTAAAAACCTATAAATGTAAAAAACTTGATAAGTTCTTTGCTAAACATAAAATGCAAAGCGCCTTTGAAGAACCCTCAACACTGCTCTGCAAAAACAACACCTGTTAAACGCTCACACAATAAAAAAGTGCATTTGACAGCCTTGTAAATACTGAATGTGTTAAATGGGGTGTGACAGAATGGGAACGGGTGCTACCTTGTTGATTTTGGGGTGCGCGCAGCGACTGTTTCCTGCACTGGGGTGCATCCAGATGCTCTCTGGAGGAGCGCACTCCTGTCTCAGCGAACACTTCTTCTCCTGCACGCACCAGCCGCAGTCGAACCGAGGATCCGCTTTCAAACACATCCCACAGCTGTCCCGCATGGCGTAACACTTGTACAGGTGCGCTGCCGAGAGACAGAGAGATAAAGACAGGGATAAATAAGCGCGCAGAGCAGAGGACAAAACCTGCGACCGCACATCAGATGAATTTTATATTAATGTGCTAAGTTGCCTAGCAACCACAAACCATCTACAGTTGAGCTAATAAACTATATTACTCGACTAAAGAAGTGTTTATTGTCATTATTAGACTTAATAAATGTGATTATTTTTAAACACCAGTGACTTTTTCATATTGCTGTTGCCACTGTTTTGAGCGCGAGCTACAGTGATTCACCTGCATCTTACAGTTAGAATAAATACATACATTTATTGTAGTAAAAATATGTAAAGCCTTATAAGTCTTACATATAATATTAACAAATAATATACAATATCAACATGACAGTTTGAGCAAATTAAAAAAGCAGCTACACTACCAGTCAAAAGTTTTTAAACAGTAAGATTTAAATAAAGATTTAATAAAGAAGTGTCTTCTGCTCACCAAGCCTGCATTTATTTGATCCAAAGTACAGCAAAAGCAGTACAATTTAGAAATATTTTTTACTATTTAAAGTAACTGTTTTCTATTTGAATATATTTTAAAATGTAATTTTTAGCATCATTAATCCAGTCACATGATCCTTTAGAAATCACTCTAATATTCTGATTTGCTGCTCAAAATATTATTATTATTATTATTATTATTATTATTATTATTATTATGTTGACATCACCTGGGTAGAATTATTTTCAGGTTTCTTTGAGTAATAGAAAGTTCAAAAGAACAGCATTTATCCAAAATAGAAATGCTTTGTAACATTATAAATGTGTTTAACATCCTTTTTGATTAATTTAAAGCATCCTCGCAAAATAAAAGTATTAATTTCTATATTTTCCCCCAATTACACTGACTCCAAGTGTGTATAATGTTACAAAAGCATTTTATTTCAGATGAATGCTGATCTTTGGATCTTTCTATTCAAAGAAACCTGCAAAAAAGTACTCTACTGTTTTAAATATTGATAATAATAATAAAAAAATCAAAAAAAATCACAAGATCACAATAAATTATATTTTAAAATAAATTCAAATAGGAAATAGTTATTTTAAATAGTAAAAATATTTCAAAATTTCACTGTTTTTGCAGTACTTTGGATTAAATAAACACAGGCTTGGTGAGCAGAAGAGATTTCTTTAAATAACATTAAAATTCCTACTGTTCAAAAACTTTTGACTGGTAGTGTAAAACCAGCCTTTGCTGGCTGGCTGATGTAGCTGGTATAAACTAGTTTTAGCTGGTTGACTAGCTAAAAAAAAGTGTTCAAAACCCCTTTAAAACCGGTCTACTAAACCAGCTATGCTCAGACTGGCTAGTTTTTTGGTATTCCAAAGTATATCAAAGAATACTATGGTACACGTCCAAAAAGTACCATGGTACCTTTTTATTTGAAGCTCAATGCTTGTACTTGAGTACTTCAGGTTGAACAAATGAGTTCAACAACATAAATAACAACTATTAATGCTAATAATCCAAACTGCTAAACTAAAATTAAGAGCACAAACACATTATGCTACATTTTTATTTTCTAAAATGTCCAACCAGTTCCCTTTAACTGTAAACTGACAGAAAGTTTTATTAAAAACTGGATGATCTATGAAACAAAGGTATCACCTCAGCTCCACCTAACAATTAGCGAATTACAGATGTTAAATTCCTATTGTAAAAAGAAAGATGGCAGATTTTTCATGGGCTCCCGCAGCTTCAGGGGACTTGGTGAATGTTCTGTTGGCTGGGCGTCTTAAGACTGCCGCCGGACTTCAAAGGAGACAGTGTATGCATCCGTCTCAGCCTCATGCTAATCTGATTAGCCACGGCTAAGCTTAAAAGTAGCGCTGCGCTAATTAAACTGAAGCAAATGAATGATTTAATTACATTAACATTTCCACTTTGCAGCAGGGCAAAGCAGTTTTTTTTCTCGCTGGCAGCATGGCAAAGATGGATAAATTTATTGTGCTATAAAGACGGTGCTGAAAGAGAGAAAGAGAGAAATATGGGCCAGACATATCTAATCTGAAAACAAGGAAGTTTGTATAGTTTGAAAGTCACATCAGACTAGTTTTCAAAAAATATAGTTTGAATTAAGAAAATATTTATTGCAGTGCAGACATCCTTTTAAGATAATGTATTTTTTATTACTATATACCATTCAAAAGTTTGGGGTTATAGTAGTATATTATGCGCACTAAAACTGCATTTATTTGGTCAAAAATGCAGTAAAAACAGAATATTATGAAATTTATTATATTAATGTATTGCCAGTGTTAGGAAAAAGTTGTGCTGCTTAATATTTTTTTGGAACCTGTGATACTTTTTTTTAGGATTCTTTGATGAATAAAAAGTTTAAAAGAACAGAATTTATTCAAAATAAAAATATTTTCTAACAAAATAAGTCTTTATTATCACTTTTGATCAATTAACACATCCTTACTGAATAAAAGTATTTTTTGTATTCCAAAACAAAAAAGAAAGTAAAAATTTACTGACCACAAACTTTGAACGGTATATTGTTACAAAACATTTCTATTTTTTATTTATTTGTTCTTCTAAGGTTTTATTCAAAGAATCCTAAAATCACAAATTAAAAAAAAAATAAAAAAAAATAAAAATTTATAATAAATCAGCATATCAGAATGATTTCTGAAGGATCATGTGACGCTGAAGACTATTGATGCTGAAAATTCATCTTCGCATCGCAGTCATAAATAATTTTTCAAAGTATATTAAAATAGAAAACCACTATTTTAAATTTTTTAAATTGCAATAATTTGTTTTTACAATATTACTGTTTTTTTTGTATTTTAATCTAATGAACACAGCTTTGATGAGCAGAAAATACTTCTTTAAAAAGTATAAAAAATCTTACTGATCCCAAACTTTTGAAAAGCAGTGTTTTATAATATATTGTATATACATAAAAATCTTTATCAATATTATGATACATTTGATACATTATTCCGATACATTATGATACGATATGATAAACCTTACAGGATTCTTTGATAAACAGAAAGTTCAAAATAACATTTTAGAAACCTTATTTTTTTTGGAATATTTTAAATATCTTTACTGTCACTTTTGATAAAACTTTTGAACAGTACTGTATAGAAATGTTCTCATAAAATGAAAGAAACTGGTGAATTTATATATTAATTTACTTCTGTCAGCTACTCCATTCCACCAAAGTGAAGCATCCATTTGTGTTACCTTCAAAAACCAAGTAGATAATGGCATCTAAGCAGACAGGACATTACACAAACATTGGATCTGGAAAGTAGCATTTCTCATATTGCGCAGACAGCAAAATGATGGGAAAAAGAAGAACGGAAAAGCGTAATACATGTCACCATCAGTCAAGGTGCAGAGATCTTGATTTGGCCCAGGTGTGGTGATCAACTGGAGTCACTGTTCACTCACCGCTCTCTCCAAATAGCTCCTTACCAGCCTGACACTTGAAATATTAGCAGCAAATAGACTTGGACTTGACCCAAAATGACCAAAGAGGTCATTTTGAGTTATTTGGAGAGTCAGGTTTGAACTCAAAACCACACTTTCTCTGCTGCCTCCCTTTTCATTCTTTCCGAATGAGGGTTTCACACGGTTTCTTATTGTTTAGCAGCAGCGAGCTGCAGTCACTGCTCAGGAAGGAGCAGATAAGCTGTATGGAGAGCAGTGAGGCCTGACATGCAGCCAGGCATAAAACGGCCCTAATTTGTCTTCACAGAAATACTGGAGAGAGGTGTGAGTATACAAAAAGACTTACTAGTGTATAGAGGAACGGATCATTTGAGTTTTACCTTGGATATTGTAGGGGTTGTCAATGACGAAATCCCCATTCCACACAACTGAGAGGTCCACCGGCAGGTCGCTGATGTCATTTCCTTCATAGTCATACTGGAGAGAGAGAGAAAAAGACATTTGGTTTCATGCTGTTCTTCAGACTTGATGTTTTCTTAGTGTTTAGTACAGTATGAGCCACCATCAAGCAGAAATCCTGTTTTAAAATAAAGCAAGGTTATGTTTTACCACAGGTAATAGGTGTTTTTAAACATTTTCAATAGATGCTTTTTATAAGCATTTTAAAACCTGCAAAAAAGACTGTAGACTGATCTGTGGTGCTTATGTGAGAAATGGGTTTGATTATGATTCACAGTTTTTCCCATCTCATTTTTTCTGCTTACCGCCATCATTTCCTGTCTCTACCCACCATAAAAGTCAAAAAGGCAAAAAAATAAAACCAGTAAATGACACGCCGAACCGCTGCAGCTCGCAACATTTTCAGATCCGATTACTCACACTTCTTATCATCACTTCCTGTCCTTGCTCTACAGTTTATCCGCTAGAAAGAGCAAAAAATAACAAAAAGACTCAAAACACCAAAATGTGGAAAAAATGAGTTTGAATTAGGCCCTTGACTTATTCAATCCCATTACCCTCTCACTACTGTGCTTCCACCCACTAAAAAAGACAAACTCGTCCAAAATAAAACAAAACAAAACAAAAAAAGAAATCTGAGAGCTAATACAGGAAATGTGTTTTGTTTCTGAACCAATTATTTATATTTTTAGTTGTAATGTCATGCTCTCTGTCTACTAAAGAGACAAAAATGTCTAAAACAACAACAACAAAAATCGCAGATTTAAACCACCATTACTATTAACAACACTTCTTGCTATATTTCAGTGTTTTCTTTACATTAAAAAAAACTGCTAAAAGGACAAAATGGCCCAAAATAAAACTACAAAAGTGAGACTGAGCTGTGGTACTTGTGTGGTAAAACCAGTCTTTATTTTTACTTTTTTTTGTTCTTGAACCAACTGTTACTATTTCTAGGCATAACTTTCTGTTCTTTTTCTATTAAAAACAAAAGTGCCATAAAAACATTGCTGGACACATTTAGCTTGTAGTGTTCATGAGTAAATGGGAGTTTGAATTTGGCTTGCTGCACTTCTCAATACCACTACCCACACTTCTCGCCATCTAATTTCCTGTTCTCCCTTTACTAGAAAGCTAAAAATAGTCAACATAAAACAATTGCTGGACACATTCTGCTCTAATGTTGATAGGAATTTGGAGTTTAAAGGGATAGTTCATCCAAAAATGATTTACTCACTCTCAAGCCATCCTAGGTGTATATGACTTTCTTCAGGGTCGGCGCTAGCCATTTGGGTGCCCTAAGCACAAATGCTTGGTGGTTATCATTATCACCATTATCATCATCACTGGGGAAGGGGTGAAATATCGATGTAAGTAGAACTGTTTTTACCGCGACGTCTGAGAGTCAAATGATTGTCGGTGATAACTTTAATGAACTTCGGGTAATAATTCATCTGTGTTGTCCCGAAATGAATCCTACCTGCTGCTGGCAGCAGCTCAGACTGTTAAGGTGTGCTGCTCACCTTTCTTCTCAAACTAAGCATGAATTGGCTGCTCCGACGACCACGACTGAGCATTGGGTATTTTTTCTACAATTCGTCTGTGAAATTACTTACGTTTGGGCATACCTAGCATAAGCATAGACACACATGCACACGCAAGGGCTACAAAACGAACATTTTTATTTAAAACATTGTCTTACACCGTGTTTACACCGGACGCGAGATGCGACAAAATACATTAGAACCTATTATGCTGTCTACACTGGATGCGGCGCGGGGAGGCGCGGCGCGACACGGCAAATCTCTGACAGTAATCTGCTGCCGCGTTCTATTTATGACGTGCTCACACAAAGTTTAAATGATTTGCAACGGTCGCTTTATTGCGTCCAGTGTAGACAGACTTTAGCTGTTGCGGCGTGGTGCGACAACTGTCGCGTCCGGTGTAGACACGGTGTTACCTGCAAGCGACGCGCGAGTATCATCCCGCTGTCTCTTCTTTTTTCTTTTTTCCGCCCCCGACTCTTGGTGCCTTTTTGAGGCCATGTCTAAGGTCGGTGTCTCGTGTCTGCCAAAAGTGCCACTGCCAAATTTGACATTGAGGCATAATCAAACAGACCACTGGGAGGTAGGGAAGGGGGGCACCAGAGGGAGACTGGAGAGAGGGCCGCACAGATTCACCTTTTCTCGGCTAATTTGGTCTAGGCCTATATTACTTTTATATTGCTTTTGTATATCAACATGCTTTAGACATATTTTATTTGTTATTTATACTAGTAGCCTGTTGTGATGATTTTTCAGGACCCAGATGCCCTACGCGCTGACTTTCTTCTTTCAGACAAATACTAACAGAGTTATTCTAAAAAATGTCATGGCTCTTCCAAGCCTTATAATGGCAGTCCAATAGAGTGCATGCACCCATCATAAAAAGTGCTCCATATGGCTCCAGGGGGTTAATAAAGGTTTTTTGACGCAAAGTGATATGTTTGTCTATAAAAAATATCCATATTTAAATCATTATGAACTGTAATCTCTAGTTTCCACAAACTTTTGATTGCCCATGGATGACGTAGAATGTAGGCGTACCGTAGCACAAGCTCTGGTGAGAAGTGACGAACACGGAAGAGAAGTTGAGAGAGCAAAACAAAACATCGGTCATTAAGTAGAAGTACAAAATGAGGATTTGTAAAGAAAAATGTTGGAGGATTTCGATATAAGCCAAGAGCCAATAAGCCAATATAAATAAAACCTGGTTCTCACGAGACTGGCATATTCTCATCGGAACTTACACTATGCCTATGCCTCAAGTCATCCTCGTAAAAGCATGTACGAGAGTTAGTGGAGGCTAGAAATGACGGATTCTAAAATTTTAAATATGGACTTTTTTTACCCAAATGCATCGATTTGCTTCATAAGGCCTTTATTAACTCCCTGGAGCCAAGTGGAGTACTTTTTATGATGGATGGATGCACTTTATTGGTCTTCAAAATCTCAACAGCCATTTACTGGCATTATAAAGCTTGGAAGAGCCAGGACATTTTTTAATATACAGCTTTTGAGGTCAAATGTTTACATCTCCAAAATGTATGTTATTGTTTATTTAGTACTGATCTGAATAAGATATTTCACATAAAAGATGTTTACATACTGTATAGTCCACAAGAGAAGATAATAATTGAATTTATAAAAATGACCCCGTTCAAAAGCTTAGCTATAGTTGTTCAAGTGTTTGTCCTGAACAGTTAAACTGTCTGCTGTTCTTCAGAAAAATCCTTCAGGTCCCACTAATTCTTCGGTTTTCCAGCTTTTTTGTGAATTTGAACTCTTTCCAACAATGATTATATGATTTTGAGATCCATCTTTTCACACTGAGGACAACTGAGGGACTCATATGCAACTACTACAGAAGGTTCAAACGGTCACTGATGCTCCAGAAGGAAAAACCATGCATTAAGAGCCGGCGGGTGAAAACTTTTGAAAAAGAATGGAGATGGACTTTTCTTATTTTGCCTAAACAGCATATTTTTTTCATTTAGTACTGCCCTTCAGAAGCCACATGAGATAGTTACATGTTTCCCAGAAGAAAAAATAAGTTAAATTTACCCTGATCTTCAAATTCAAAAAGTTTTCACCCCCAGCTATTAATGCATTGTTTTTCCTTCTGAAGCATCAGTGAGTGTTTGAACCTTCTGTAATAGTAGCATATGAGTTCCTCAGTTGTCCTCAGTGTGAAAAGATAGATCTCAAAATCATACATCATTGCTGGGATGGGCTCAAATACCCCAAAATGCTAAAAAAAACTAATAATTTTCATTTTTGGGGTGAACTATCCTTTTAAATTTGGCTCACAGCATTTTTTGATACCTATGGTTCACTAAATACACTTGCTCGACATATTGAGCTATAATGCTCATGCAAGACATGAGTGTTTGAATCCGACAGTATCTATCCATCCACTAAAATGACCTAAAATAAAACCCTGCAACACAAGAACAAAACAACAAACAAATCCTCCACAAATACATTTAAGTGCGCATCCCGCCAATTCGACGTGACCGTATTGTTGCGCAGCGCATCAGTGATTTACTGACACGCAACCGGGGCGGGATGAAGATCGTTGAGAAAAACGCACGCAAACCACATTGTGGTGCACAGTTCGAGCTCAGCCCGGCTGAAATGGCACCAAATGAATGAAACATGCTGGCTTATCTCGCTCCATGTAAATCTTGCCATTTAAGTGCGTATCCTTGAGAGAGAAAAAGAGAGTGAGACGGATAAAACGGAGAGAGAGAGCAACAGAGTGAGACGGACAGCGAAGGAGAGACAAGTCAGGATTCTCATCACGCAATTGTGAGACTGTCAGATCAATACGGGGGGAGGTGAAAACACTCCACCCTGACAGCAGCCTCCTCTCTACGGCCCCTCTCGTTCACACACACACTCCTTACAAGCACTGATAAACAGCGGCAGACATTCAGCACACTTACGGACGGGCTTCTAGTATAAGAAACCGTCTCATCAAGTAGAGCTACTGACTCAGAACCTGCACGCAGAGAGAAATGCGATTTGTCTGTGCGCGCCTGGCCATTTCTGGATGAGCGGAGGGGTCGGGGAGCGCAAGGGAAAGAGGAAGCCAGACGGAAACGGGGAGGAAGATGGGGCGAAATAGATCGAGGGTGTGTGGGAGAGCTCAAAAATCTAAATTACAGAGCGGAAGCCATTAATTTACACATGAAACAAGTGGCGGAGTTTAGACGTGAAGCGCGTTGCCTGGACGTAAGTGAAATTGGCATTTCCAATTTGCTTTCTGACACATCTCATTTGGCTTCAACTGTCTCCAACATACACACATGTGCACACACACACATATATATATATAATAGTTGACCACTGAAGCTGAAGTAGGTTTTTTTTTTTTTTTTTAAGACTACTTGAACATACAAAATACATGTCAAGACAGTTTTTTGTGCATTTCAAATGTGTAAAACTGCTGATGCAATTTAACGCAACATTAAAACAGTTTTTGTGCAGAAACACCACCTTCTCGTTTAATGTGTTACATAAATAGTTCATCCAAAAATGACCCTCACCCTTATGTTATTCCAGTCCTGTATGTTTTTGGAATAAAAAAAAATCACGTAGAATGTAATTTCCATGCAAATAATAAGGACTGAATATTTATTGATTGATTGATTTTTCTCTCACCAGTGTTATTTTAGTATTATTTATAAACTATTACATTATTTATTATTTGGAATAATTTTTTTAGCTTTAATTTAATTTTCGTTTTAGTATTTCTATGTCATTTATTAATTTATTTATTTTCTCTCACCGGTATTATTTTAGTACTATTTATATAGGCCTACCATTACAATATTTGTTGTATGGAATTATTTTTTTAGTTTAAATTTTTACATTTCTTTTTAGTAATTTTTTGTCAGGCATTTATTTATCAACTTATTTTTCTAACCAGTGTTACAATATTTATTATTTGGAATTATTTTATTAGTTTTCATTTTAAGTTTCGTTTTAGCATTTATTTTTTTTGTCAGGCATGTATTTATTTGTTTGTTTATTTATTTATTTATTTTCTATTTTTAGTATCATTTATATACTATTACAATATTTATTATTTGAAATTATATTTTAACAGGTTTAATGTTAATGTTCGTTTTAGTAATTTATTTATTTATTTTCTCTCACCAGTATTATTTTAGTATTATTTGTATTGGCCTACTATTACAATATTTATTATTTGGAATTATTGTCTTAGTTTTTATATTTATATTTATATTATTATATTTTTTTATATTATTATATTTATTATATTTTTATATTATATTATATTATATTATATTATATTATATATACATATATATATATATATTTTTTTTTTTTTTTTCGTTTCAGTTATTTATTTACTATATATATATATATATATATATATATATATATATACTATTGCAATATCTATTATTTGGAATTATATATTTTTTTTACTTGTAATTTGAATTAGAATTTTAGTAAAAATGTGCCTTTTGTCATTTTAATTCATTCTTATTCTTATTTTTTTTATTAGATTTATTTTATTCAACTGCAGTTATTTAACAAGGCAGATAATATTTATGTGTATTTAATATTTATATTTTATTTCAGCTTTATTCCAATTAACAACAAATATTTTTAACCATTTAAATTTAAATTCAGTTGAAAATAATAACACCAGCTTTCAGAAAATGAATGAGAAAAAAAAAAAAACAGCACATCCTATGTATCCTATGAATGATTCTCACTGAAATTACCATCAAATGTATTTCTTGTCTATTTCATAGGTGTGCTTCAAAACCTTATTCTCTAAGGTTTTATTCACTTGTAAGTTAGCACTTTTACTGTGGGATTGCTTTCAAAGACCAAAAATGCACAAGACCACATATTATATCTGTTATCTTTCAAAACTCCGAAAAGCATTCTGAATTATCCATCAATAATAAAAATTTTGAAAAAAACAGAAAAACTGGTTTAGTGCAACAAAATAAGCTTTAAAGAGTAGACTAGCAAGCATAGGACAGTCTTTGTTCACAAGCCACATAAATCAGATTTTTTCCCCCTCAAATCTGATCTTTATGACTTTACCTGTCTGTCATGTTACAAATGATGAAATCAGGTCCGTTTGTTCTGACAGTGCAGTCAATATCCGGTATATCCACATCGGTTGGCGCAGCACTGATTTAAGTGTCAGTGCGACGACGAGAGACTTACTTCTACTATAACCGAGTAGCTGTCACAGTGGAAAGCGAGGACGGAAAACTGAAAATTGCCTTTGCTTGTGTCCATCATGACATCTCGCCATGACGAACTCACGAAGCGCATCAGACGACATAAGCATCAGAGGGATTACAGCACTAGTGACACGTTCATGCTTACACCGTGTCTGAAACACCTCGTATGTTCGCTCATTCGCCATTTAATAGATGAATGCCGCATCTGAACTGATGTTCAAACATTTGGGGTCGATCAAATTTGATAAATGTTTAAAAAACATTAAACATTAAAAAAATAACATGCACACCAATGATTGATTTATTTTATTATATTATTAAATATTATTACAATTTACAATAACTGTTTTCTATTTTAAGATTTTTTAAAATGTAATTTATTCCTGTGACGTAAAGCTGAATTTTCAGCAGCCATTATTCATCTTCAGTGTCACATGATATACTGTATAACATTTTATTATTATTATCAGTGTTGAACACAGTTGCGCTGCTTATTATTTTTCTGGAAAGTATGATAGAAAGTTCAAAGGACAGCTGTTTTTTTTTTTTTTTCTTGTAGAAATACTATATTTTGTATTAATTTGTAATATTCCTGAAAATAAAATCACAAAAATGACTAGATATAAGATTTATATTTTTAATATTAATATTTGTATTTATTTATTTACCTGAAAGGTAAACGCATGAATTATGAAGTCACATCATAAAAATGACTTAGAACAAATGAATCCATTTTGTTATAAATAATAATAAATATATAAAATATTAACAATAATACAATATAATAAAATATAATATAATAAAATATATTTTGCTATATAATTGTTATATATCTATTTTAATATATAATAGTTGTATTTATTTATTTATTATTTACTTTATAAATGTTTATAAATGTAAATAAATTAATCATGGCATAAGTTACTAGAAAATTTTCCAGCTAAATTTTCAAAAAATGGCTAGACATCATCATAAAAATGACTAGAATTTATCAAATTCATCCATTCTTGTTCTAAATAATAATAAAAATATAAAATATATAAACAATAATATATCATAATATACAATATTTTTATATAGTTTAATATATAATAGTATTTATTTATTTATATATATATATATATAACAATAATATAATAATATAATAATTAATATAATAATATTATATATATTTTTTAGCTAATTAATTGTCATAATTCACATTATAGAAATTACTCAAATGTTGTTCAAATTAATCCATTCTTGAAATTCTTGATATTTTTATACATTTTATATATTTATTTATTTTTCCCTAAAAGGTAAACAAATTAATTATGTCAATAAGTCACATC
>NC_133378.1:31962761-31977761 GCF_049309525.1 Garra rufa | reverse complement strand
TGGAGGAGATTCTGGACGAGATTTTTCTTCCCTTTCCCCCCTCCGTTCCTTTCCATCATTGTGTTTTCTCTGTCAGTCTCTCGTTCTCTCTCTCCGGTCATTTATCTGAGCTGAAGGTAATGTTGTAAAGCAGAGTCTGATACCATCAGCCTGTTCTGTTCATCTCCTGGGTCCTGAGCTGTGGCGCTCAGAGAGAGAGAGAGAGCGACTTTAGGCCTCTTGTCTCCTCTTTTATACACCCATCTTCACTGCTTCATTTGATTTCCTTTCCTCTACATCTTTTCCAACAAATTTGTGCGCAAAATCTACTTGCCCACAAACATATAGTCGCTTTTGTTTATGAGTCTTAAAGGTACAGTTTAGCCAAATAATGAGCATTCTGTTGTCATTTACTCACTCTCATGATGTGCTTACTTCTGTGGAACACAACAGAAGATCATTTGAAGAACGTTTCAACTGTATTCATCCATACAATAATGAGTCAATGAGGTCCCAAATGGCATTGAACCCTATTGACTTTCATTGTGTGGACAAAAAAGATGGTATTTTTCAAAAACTGACATTCAGTGGAAGAAAAAATATCAAACAGGTTTGGATCAACATAAGGGTGAGTAATTGATGACTATTTTCATTTTTAAGTGAACTATCCCTTTAAGGTTTTTACATACACTAGAAAAGGGCTGGATATCACAAACTACACAGTTAATGCTGTAGTTATATTTTCACCCAGATTCCAAATGTAAATTATTTAATTAGTTAATAAAATAGAAAAAAAATATTTATTTGAAGTATTTGTAAATTAGATTAACTATATATTAGTATATGTTCATATAAAATATGGCTATTTTGCATATGGTTATTAGCAAAATAAAATAAAATAAAATAAAATAAAATAAAATTAAAATTAAAATTAAAATTAAAATTAAAATTAAATAAAATAAACACAAGAGCAAATTATTTTTGGCATCACAAAGAAAAAAAACATTAACCAAGGTTAACAAATGCTGTAAAAGTACTGTTACTGTAGTTCTTATAGTTTTTTTTGTAGTTTTTATAAAATGTGAGCAATTTATTTTTGATATCACATTTGATGCACCAATATTAAACAGCTTTTATAGCATTATTAATCTAGGACAATGATTTATAATAAACTATTGTTTACTATTTTTTCTATGACAAATTAACATGAAAGTATGTTAAAAATGTATTATAAATTAGCATTTTGTGTCCTTTTTGAAGATTTACCCCCCATAATTGCAAGATAATGAGCAAATAATTAAAAATGAGCATTAATCAAGATTAATTTAGTTTAGATTGATTTAGTTCATGCTAGGCATCGTAGTAACTAGTGTTGACATATAAAACCTTTTGTAAAATTGTAAAATGTTACTAATTTTTTATCTGCATCTTAGTATATCCATCGTTTTTCAATATGTCAAAGTAAAAATAAATGACTAGAAAGCTGAGACGTGATATACGTTATGATTAATAACATTGCAATCAGGATATGACTGGATCACTATTAAAAAAGCGAATCTGCTTCATCACTCACAATCTCTCTTAAGAACTTCACTTCTGTCCAGTTCACATCTCTTCTACAGACACACACATCTGCAGGGATCTCAATGGACGGCTATAAGACCAACCCAAACTCAGATAATAAGTTCTTCCTCATCAGTATCAACCGGCTAATGCTCAATAATGTTCTTCCTTCTCAGCACATCTCATCCTAAGCTCTATATCCTTTGTTTACTCAATCGATTGAGTCAGGACTGCCCGCTTCCCTGTGCGTCCCAACACACCGTCGTGTTTTATTAACCCGTCTTCTCTATTGTCTTAAGCAGAGAGACAAAGGATCGAATTGATCAATCTCAGGCAAACACAATCAGCTCCCCCTCCCTAATCATACTACATCAGCCATCTGCCCACTGTGAGCCTGGGATTCCACCTGCCAGCTGTTGCCTCCAATCTACCTGGCACGCGCTTGACCTCCAACGAACGGCGCTGACGAACGCCACTTGCTTTGAGAAAAGTGAACAATTACAATCACGATCTTGTACGTCTATTTTTGTGCCATGCAAATCTTAAAACGTTTGGCTTTTATTTAAATATAAATTTCAATTGGAAAAAAAAGCATTTGAATTTGACTGATAAAACAATAGTGTTCAACAAGCATTCAGACACTTACAGGCTTCACTTAATTATATGAGGAATTGACTATATATTTACAAAATAAATATGCAAAAAATAATCTTATTTTTGTAATAATCTTACAATACTGTTGCCTTTTATTTTTTGAAAATGGCTTAAAAAAGTGAATATAGTTCAAGGGTCTAGCGCAGCGGTTCCCAACCGGGGGGTCGCGACCCACTAGGGGGCCTCAGTGATCTTCCAGGGGGGCCGTGAGATATCTTAAAGGAACACTCCACTTTTTTTGGAAATAGGCTCATTCTCCAACTCCCCCCGAGTTAATAAGTTGAGTTTTACCGTTTTGAAATCCATTCAGCCGTTCTCCTGTTCTGGCGATATCACTTTTAGCATAGCTTAGCATAGATCATTGAATCCTATTAGACCAGTAGCATCGCGTTCAAAAATGACCAACGAGTTTCGATATTTGTCCTATTTAAAACTTGACTCTTCTGCAGTTATATTGTGTACTAAGACCGGTGGAAATGCAAAGCTTCAATTTTCTAGGCTGATAAGATTAGGAACTACACTTCCATTCCGGCGTAATAGTCAAGGAAGTTTGCTGCCGTAATAAGGCTGAAGCAGGAGCAGTAATACCACGCAGCACATGTGCAAATGCTAAACTAGCTGGGAACTCATTTCTGATAATACTCCGCCTGCTTCGGCTATATTACGGCAGCAAACTTCCTTGACTATTACGCCGGAATGGAAGTGTAGTTCCTAATCTTATCAGCCTAGAAACTCGCAGCTTTGCATTTCCACTGGTCTTAGTACACGATATAACTACAGAAGAGTCAAGTTTTAAATACAACAAATATGGAAACTCATTGGTCATTTTTGAACGTGATGCTATTGGTCTAATAGGATTCAATGATCTATGCTAAGCTATGCTAAAAGTGATATCGCCAGAACAGGAGAACGGCTGAATGGATTTCAAAACGGTAAAAATCAACTTATTAACTCGGGGGGAGTTGGAGAATGAGCCTATTTCCAAAAAAAGTGGAATGTTCCTTTAAATTTAATTTAATTTAAATTTAATTTAAATATTATCCTATAATTGTTTAATTTCATTATTAATGTGCTAAATGAGAATAATAAAAGCACAGCCTCTCTCGTGTTCTGTGATTGATTGCTTCAGACTTGGCGCAGCAAGCCTCATCGTTAAATACAGACTGAATGACGGCTCAAAACTTCCAAACGCTGTACGCAAACTACTGTTACATCTCTCGGCTGCATGCATGAAGCAAACCGTCGTGCTAATGTTAAGGTAAAAACGATTAGTGTCATAATAACGAACTTGCGCATGCCTAATGTATAACACTCGTGTATATCAGAGTCGTGCATGAGACACGCATAAGTCTGCTATTGATTCACAAACTATGCGCGCTCTCGGGGCTCTGATCCCTATTGTATTTTTGCGTGAAATTTCAAACATTTGCCAAATTAATGTGAGTGTTTTATAATGGATGCTCACCCATAGAAGAGGAGTGAGGCTCGGTGTTTATGAGCATCAGGCGCGCACTGACAGAGTTCACTGATCCCGTCTTCGTCGAACCTTCACGTCGATGTGTGTCAACAGATTTAGAATGTATTTGCTGTATTTTGAATTATTGTATTAATTTTTTAATGGATACAAACAGTAGCTATTCAGTCAGTCAAGTTCAAAGGGATAGGTTTAGTGGTCTTTTTAGTTTTTAGTTTAGTGATCTCCCTGTTGTACGGCAGGTTCACTTTTTTAAGTAAAAGTACTCTTAAGTTGTAAAGAATGTCTGAATTAAAATAATTTTAAAAGTTAGAATTGAGCAGAGGTATTCTTTAAAGATTATAAGGTATATTTAAATTTTAATTTAAAGTTTGAATTTTGAGTTTTTTTATAACATGCAATAGAAGAATAATAAGGCAAAACAAATGTTTTGGTTAATACAAAAAGGTTTAAAAATAAATACCTTTTTCTTTACTGCGGAAGTACAGTATAAGAATGTAGCATAGTGGGGGCCTTGCAAAATTGGCCGGAGAAGGAGGGGGGCCCTGGAGTAAAAAAGGTTGGGAACCCCTGGTCTAGCGTCATTTTTATATATTTTTTTATATAAATAAGCAACAATGGACAAAATAAGCTTAAAAGAATCTTGACAATATTGTTACATTTTATTAAAAAATTGCTCAAAAAATGTAATATAGTTTAAAGGTCTAGTGTAATTTTAATATTTTTTAATATAAATAAGTAAAATTTGATAAAAATATGCAAAAAAATATCTTAATACTGTTAAAATGTATTTAAAAATGATAATCTTGATTATATTGTTACAATTTATCTAAAAATAGCTCCAAAAATTTAATAGATTTCAAAAGCCTAGCATTATTTAAAAAAAATAAATATAAATAAGCAAAAATGTACAAAATAAGCAAAAAATAATTTTAACAATATTGTTATATTTTATTTAAAAATAGCTCAAAAATGTGAATATAGTTCAAAGGTCTAGTGTAATTTTAATATTTGTTATATAAATAAGCAAAAATTGACAAAAGCAAAAAACTAATCTTGACAATATTGTAAATTTTTTTTAATGGCTCAAAAAAGTGAATATAGTTCAAAGGTCTAGCATAATTTTAATATTTTTATTACAAATTAGATAAAACTGACAAAATAAGCAGAAATAATCTTGACAATATTGTTAAAATTTATTTAAAAATGGCTCAAAAAAGTGAATATAGTTCAAAGGTCTAGCGTAATTTTAATATTTTAAATATAAATAAGCAAAAATTTAGCCATTTTTGTATCAAATTGAAACCTGCAAGGAACCTGCAAGGACTTCATAATTGAAATAATAAAAATTAAATAAAATAAATTCACACACTTTTATGATTGTCTTCAATATTCAACACTTTTAACACTCTATTATGATGTAAATTCCCAAAAGCAACATGTTAGTATCAATTTTAGCAAAAAGCAACCTGATTATGTAACGTGTTTCTCCCTAACACTGCCACTGGCCTTAAATTGCATTTCTCAGAATCAGTGCTCTTGTGGCAAAGCAAACCATTTGAATCCCTCTGAATTCAACAGAAGCGGTTAGTCAGCGTCATAATGAACCATTCAGATGGAAAAGTTTCTGCGGCGTGAATGAAAAGAACGGCAGGGGCTTTGGCGGGTGATTCATATCCGACCTGCCGTCTGGCACCTCAGCCAAAGCGTTCAAACGCGGAAGTCCTTGGAATGTTCCGGGACCGATTCAGCCGGAGCCCATTGACGAACAGTCATTTAATCTGTAAGGAGTGACTCTGTGAATGACTAAAACAATAGTGACTCTTGATCTATGCCAAAGCCTGTCATTCTAAACATGCTCCTACTTCTGGTAATGGAACTCTCACGCAGGGCTACACAGCACTCATGCTAAAATCACTGCACGCTAAGTAACTGATAATTGCTGGCATTTAATGGTGTAATTGCAGTGGGATCTTAACACGGCTGTAATTGCGGCTCTCATTAGGAGTGACAGGCTGTCTGAATACCCAGCAGCACAGAACCAAACCCGGCGTGGTTCCGTCACAGGCATAAACCACGGATGACCAGGGAAAAGTGAGGAAAACCACCTTTCTTAAAACTTTAACTGACATAGATATGACCTGCTGCTATCTAATATAGCTACATAAACAGAATGATTTCAGGAAGTACTTAATGTATTTAAACCACA
Organism: Garra rufa; assembly: GCF_049309525.1. NCBI lineage: Eukaryota > Metazoa > Chordata > Actinopteri > Cypriniformes > Cyprinidae > Garra > Garra rufa. The sequence continues at coordinate 31,971,882 of NC_133378.1, read as the reverse complement.
ATATTTGAATTTCGAAAAAGTAACAACTTTCTAATTGATTCTTCTGAGAACAAAGGGGTTCTTTTTTGAGACTGCTCTTTTTAGTAAATGATGGAGGTTTTTAAGCTTAAAGAACACAAAAGCACCAAAACAATATCATAAAAGTAGTTCAAATGACTAATTTGCTATATTCAGTGTTTTTGAAGTCACAACAGAGCAAACTGTGTCATTATTTAAAAATTCTGCACTTTAAAGAAGCAGTGCATGAATGAATCACTGTTTGTGTTGAATCTTTTCAGTGAATCAGTTGATTCAATTCACAGAAGTTCAACTTACTGATTCAAAGATTCAGTTGCAGCGGTTAACAGTTCACTGAAGGAAAAGAATATCAGTGAAAACTGACTTAATTTTCAGCCTTAACTGACAGATGACCTACTGCTATCTAACATTGTTAAAGAAAATCAGCTACATAAAGACTGATTTCAGGAAGTATTTAATGTATTTAAACCACAACATTTGAATTTCAAATAAAGTAACAACTTTCTAATTGATTCTTCTGAGAACAAATGCTCTTTTATATAGTAAATTATGGAGGGTTTAAAGCTTCATAAAAGACACAAAAGCACCATAATAGTATCATTAAAGTAGTTCAAACTACTCATTTGCTATGTTCAGTGTTTTTGAAGTGTGAGGAACAGAGCAAACTTTGTCATTATTTAAAAATTCTGCACTTTAAAGAAGCAGTGCATGAATGAATCACTATTTGAGTTGGATCTTTTCAGTGAATCAGTTGATTCAATTCACAGAAGTTCAACTTATTGATTCAAAGATTCAGTTGAAGCCATTAACGGCTCACTGAATGGAAAGAATATCAGTGAAAACTGACTTAATTTTTAGCTTTAAAGGTCCCATATCGTACACATTTCTGGAGGTTTATTTTATTTGTTGATGTCCTTAAGAATATATATTTGCGGTATAAGTGCCAAAATCCATCTCAATATATTTTTACAGCTCCTTTTTTAGGAGCTCTGTCAAAAACAGGTCGATTTTGGCCCATCTAATTAATATTCATGAGCCTCTCTTCTGATTGGCCTGTTGTTTTCTGAGTGACGCACAACCAGGCCAATCACAGGTAACTACGGTCATGTATGCTGTAAGCGTAAGCGAGCTCAGAGCAATAGAGAGAGCTGATACTCAACAGGATATTTTAGAATGATCATTAATGTTTTTTCTTTTACAAACACAGAATGCAGTAGGCTACATAACTGTTGCTTTAGTAAAGCCCCTTTCACAATGCGCGCTGATTCTGGAAAATTACGGGAACTGTGTGAACCAAAGCCAGAACCTAAAGGCAGTGTTGTAGTAATGATGCACGTTATCAAACGACTCTTCACAACGAAAAATAATGTTACGTGCAAAGTGGAATGAAGCAGCGATCATCAGGCAGAGCCAGCTCCTCACTATCAGCGCTGAAGCACAGTTTGTTCAGGTTAGTTTCAGTTTAGTGAAACGTACACGTCGCATTACATCTCACATCCAAACGTCACATGTCTTTATGGTTTGTGTGTAAAGCACGCACAGATCCCGGAAAACAACTGTGAATGAACCAAATTAAACAATTCCGGAACAAATCGTGGGACACATTATCCGTGTATTTACCGGAATCGCTGTGTGAAAGAGGCTGAAGTTGACGTGCCGCTGGTCTCTTATATTAACGTTGTTCTGAAGCCTGTGTAATGATCGTAGCTTGACATCTATCGACTGAACAGGGTTTTCTCCACTTGTTTTCCTGTTGTTGTTGCTCAATGGAATGGATGCGTTGTTGTCTGGGGGTTTGACAAAAGGAGGGTGGGACGTTGGTTGGTGACTGAAGGCGGTGACTTGAGTCGATCGGACGTCACATCGTTACGGAAGTCACAGCTGCTCGTGAAAATGAACAGCTACTTTAAGCAGGCTGTGTGCAGTTTACTGTGAATTGACTGTTTTGAAACTCATATGGTAGTTAGATAGCCCCTAGACCTTAGTTATCATGAAAAAAGCCAGGAAATTTTGATTTTGACGATATGGGACCTTTAACTGACCTACTGCTATCTACTATTGTTACAGAACATCAGCTACATAAACAGATTGACTTCAGGAAGTATTTAATGTATTTAAACCACAACATTTGAATTTTGAATAAAGTAACAACTTTCTAATTGATTCTTCTGAGAGCAAAGGGGTTCTTTTTAAGACTGCTCTTTTTTTAGTAAATTATGGAGGGTTTTAAGACTCAAAAAAGACATAAAAGCACCATAACAGTATCATAAAAGTAGTTTAAATGACTAATTTGCTATATTCAGTGTTTGTGAAGTCACTTTATGTGAGGAACAGAGCAAACTTAGTCATTATTGAAAAATTCTGCACTTTAAAGAAGCAGTGCATGAATGAATCACTGTTTGAGTTGGATCTTTTCAGTGAATCAGTTGATTCAATTCACAGAAGTTCAACTTACTGATTCAAAGATTCAGTTGCAGCGGTTAACAGTTCACTGAAGGAAAAGAATATCAGTGAAAACTGACTTAATTTTCAGCCTTAACTGACAGATGACCTACTGCTATCTAATATTGTTAAAGAAAATCAGCTACATAAAGACTGATTTCAGGAAGTATTTAATGTATTTAAACCACAACATTTGAATTTCAAATGAAGTAACAACTTTCTAATTGATTCTTCTGAGAACAAATGGGTTGTTTTTAAAGACTGCTCTTTTTTAGTAAATTATGGAGGTTTTTAAGCTTCAAAAAAGACAAAAGCACCGAAACAGTATCATTAAAGTAGTTCAAATCACTAAATTGCTATATTCAGTGTTTCTGAAGTCACTTCATGTGAGGAACAGAGCAAACTTTGTCATTATTGAAAAATTCTGCACTTTAAAGAAGTAGTGCATGAAAGAATCACTGTTTGAGTTGGATATTTTCAGTGAATCAGTTGATTCAATTCAAAGAAATTCAACTTATTGATTCAAAGATTCAGTTGCAGCAGATAACAGCTCACTGAATGGAAAGAATATCAGTAAAAATTGACTTAATTTTCAGTCTTTTCATTACCTAAAGTTATCATATGACTTCAAAAGACTTTGATTAACAAAAGATGAACAAAGATCTTACGGGTTTAGGACAAAATAAGGGTTAGTAAACGATGACAGAGTTTTCATTTTTGCCTGAGCTATCCCTTTAAGCAACCACTAAAGCACCTGTATTCCTTCCACCTTTCTTAGCAAAATTAGAAGAGAACATGTCGCTTATCAGCCGGCTGTTTTTCGCTCTCGTTGACTGTTAAAGTTAACATCACTCTGGCTGATGCTTCCAGCTAGCAGAGACAGAGGAATAGCTCCTCATCAGTGACGCGCCAATCGCTGTTGATTTGAAACGGCTGCGACAGCAAACAGTCGATAAAGTCTTTAGCGAGACAGCTCTCTGCAAACTCTTAGCCGTGTAATTAGCTCCCCCTCTGTAACACCAGGAATCTCAACACAAAAGAGAAAGAGGCTGCGTCCTATAACGGCCATCAATAAGGCATGGTGAGAAGTGTCACAGTGCCGTCAAATACCCGAGCTTCCTCGCTCTGCCACTAATGACTGCCTTTGCAAAGCAGTCTGTTAAAACGATAACAAGTGGCACGTGTTTCATCAGGCCCTAATGGTCCACCAGTGCCTGCCCAGTGCCTGATGGGATTTTTGACAGCCAGACAAAATGTTGATTGGCCAAAAGGTAATGAGGGGGAAGGCTCGTGTCAGCAGCGCTGTAAGAAAATGGCCGGCTATTTGGACTAGCAGTTTTTTCCCACCAATAATGGCCCTTAAACAACTCACAGAGATGTGACGATTTAAGGAGTCACGGCTTATCAGAATGACTTTCGGTCCATTTGCCTGCAGCGCAGGGCCACTGGCCCATGTGATCATAAAATACACATGACACTCTCTACAGTATGTTTGGCTGGAAATTCTTTCCAATAAAAGAAAATCCCCAATGAGATCCCATTAGCATCTCAATTGTTTCTTCTAGACGGCAATGCAATCACATGTAGAGCAAATTAAAGCTTTTAAATTAAACTCTCCTATTCCAGCACTCTCATGCGTCTCTTGAGACTGCAACCAAAAGTTAGAAAAAGATAAATTAATAAATAAATGTATACACTGCTATTTAAAGGTTTGGCCTTGATATAACACTTTGAAGAAGTTTTATATGCTTACCAAGGCTGCATGTATTTGTTAATTGTTACAGGGTTAGTTCACACAAAAATGAAAATTAGCCCATTATTTACTCATCCTCAAGGCATCCTAGATGTATATGACTTCCTTCTTTTAGACAAATGCAATCAGAGTTATATTAAAAATTGTTCTGGCTCCTTCAAGCTTTATAATGCAATTGGCAGGTGTTTGTCTTCATCAATCCAAAAAAGTCCAATAAAGCACATCCATCCATAATAAACACAACGTCATCCGCTCTGAGCTGCTTTCATGTCCAACTGTTAGCGCAAGCTAAATTAAAGTGATTATTCTGTTTTAAATATGTATATTTTTTTTTTTACAAGAACGCATCGATTCACTACAGGAGACCTTTATTTACCCCTGGGAGCCGTGTGATGCACTTTTTATTATTGATGTGGATGCGCTTTATTGGACTTGTTCTGGGCTGATGAAGAGAAACAACCGCACATTGCAATAAAAAGCTGGAAGGAACCAGAACAATTTTCAATATAACTCCGATTGCATTTGCAAAGAAAGTCATACACACCTAGGATGCCTTGAGGATGAGTAAACAATGGGCTAATAATGAGTTTTCTATTGTAATATATTTAAAAAGGGAATTTATTCCTGTGATGCAAAGCTGAACTTTCAGCATCATTTCTTCAGTTTTCAATGTCACACGATCCTTCAGAAATCATTCTAATATGCTGATTTGCTGCTCAAGAAACATTTATTATCATCAGTGTTGAAAACAGTTGTGCTGCTTAATAATTTTGTGGAATCTGTGATACTTTAAGGATTCTATGATGAATAAAAAGTAAAACAACAACAACAACATAATAGATCTTTTCTGACTTTCTAAATGTCTTTATTTAATGTGTTCTTGATTAATAAAAGAATTAATTTCTTAAACAAAAATATTACTGATCCCAAACTTTAAACAGTAGTGTATATGTATATATAAAAAACTTACCTAGATCTAATTAAACCAACTAACAAGTTGCAAACAAATATTGTCTGGTTTGACCTTGTTTTAGAGTTTAAAGGTATAGTTCACCCAAAAATAAAAAATCTGTTATTAATTACTCACCCTCATGTCATTCCGAACCTGTAAGACCTTTGTTCATCTTCCGAACAAAAATTAAGGTATTTTTAATAAAATACGAGCTTACTGGCCCTGCATAGACAGCAACACAACTACTACGAAACTACCAGAAAGGTAGTGCAGACATTGTTAAAACAACTTGCGTTTTGGTACTTTAATGAACGCACGTTGAAGACTGACATGGAAGAGAAGAAATTGATGAATAAAGTCATTATTTTTGTTGCCTTTGTGCACAAAAAGTATTAACATAGCTTTATAACATTACAGTTGAACCACTGATCTCCCATGGACTTTTTTAAAGATGCCCTTACTAGCTTTCTGGGCCTTGAACGTGTCAGCTGCGCAGAACGACATGAAGGTGATTCATTAATGACAGAATTAAAATTTTTGGGTGACCAAACCCTTTGTTTTTAGCAAAGAAGTAACAGATGAAATACAGCTAAAAACTCCATTACTTGTCCTGAGCTATGAAAGAGCAACCTATGGGAAACAAACACGGAACAAAAACACCCAAATCGCCAAATAACAAGGGTTTAAACTTACCATAGTCTTCTGACACTGTATGCTAGTGCTGTTGAAGCGCAGCGCAGTGACACTGTACTCCTTCCCTTGAATATAGAAGATACACTCGTAGTTCCTTTGTCCAGACTGAGGCTGCGGAAGATTCCGGGCCAACAAGGTGATGGGCTTCATGACACCAACAGGGATGTAGATCTGAGTGGACGGCAAGATCTGAGGACACTCCTGCAAAACCAAAAAGACAAAAGAGAAATTTTAATTTTTGAATATTTTAAAGCCTCCGAAATTTCACATCTGTGAGGTGAAAAAACATACATCTAATCACTTCATTCATGTTTATCCACCTTTTTCTTCAACGCAGAAGCCGCTATAGGGCAGTAAATAGTAAAACTGTTTGTACTACAAACCAGTGTGTTCATAATTAAGATAATACATTAAAATACATGGTAAGACACACCAATTTGCAATATCAAGCAGCAAAACGAGCTCTTTTGTACAGCTAGAAATAGCTGGCGGCAGATGGGACCGGAAGCTAAACTTATACAATTTATAAATGACCACACCCACTCTTATAGGAAGAAAAAGGTGGATAGCACACACGATAGATTGCATATACCACAGTTTATTTTTGTCATGCGGCTGGAAATACGAAAAATGACACCACATGAAACTACTCTACACAAAACATAATGACTTGCTATTATAGTTTTGAGAGATTCAAATAACAGCACTGAGGTGCATCTAAAGAAGATCAAAAACACTTTTGATCTTACTACTCGAGTAAATGTGGCTATTCAGACATGGCTGCCCCTTCAGTGATGCCGCTAAAGCAAGAGCGAGTGAAGGCGAGGATATGAAGGATGCGAGGAGGACTTCAAGGCCATCGCCACCGTTGTCATGCCAACAGATTGGAAAACCAGGGCACAGAGCAAGATGCAATTAAGCGTTTTGAGGGCGTGTGCCATTTTAAAGACTTGGCATCGGCACCCGAGTTATGATGCCAACTGTGCACTTTAACTAGGCAGCAGCAGAACCACGGGCACAAGATCTTACCCGGGAAGACCTCTCTTCAGATGCAGATACTCTACGTCTAGTATTTGGCATTAGTGTACTTGTATGAACAATTCAAAATGATAATTTTCTGCTGTAATAAATAAATAAATAAAAACAAGGCAGAGAGAAATGGCATAGTGAGGTGGCAGCTGGATTTGCCCACATACACACATCTCATGCGCAACATATAAAACGCAAGCAAAAAAAAAGAAGCAGTACATGATAGAAGGATACAGCTAGATCAAAGCATCAACCTTTCTATTGATGCTTTGATGCAGAAAGAGGAAAAAAACTTGTGGTACCATGGTGCATCAGTTGGATGAGGGAATCTCACAAAACCAGAGAACATGGTGTCAAATTTCAATACATAAAATTATTTTGTATGATAAAGTGTTAAATTGTAAAACTAAACATTTACAGTGATTCATTTAATACTATAATTTTAATATCTGTTTAAAAATTATAGAACAATGGGATTATTGAGAAATTCTTCAATACAGTGAAAGTATTCATAACCCTTATTTTTTTTTTTTTCACATTTTATGTTATGTTGCTGCCTTATGTTAAACTACTTTAAATTACTTTTTTCCCACATCAATCTACACTCCCTACTCCATAACGGCAAAGCAAAAAATAGGCTTTTAACATTTGTGCAAATTTATTAAAAATAAAAAAACTGAAAAGATCCCGTTGCATAAGTATTCATACCCTTTTCTGGGACACTCGAAATTTAGCTCAGAAGCATTCATATTGCTTCTAGACGTTACTACACTTGGAGTGGAGTTAAACTGTGGCAAATTCATTTGAATGAGTATGATTTAGAAAGGCACACACCTCTCAGAAAAGGTCTAACAGCTGTAAATGCATATCAGAGCAAAAACCAAGCCCTGAGGTCAAGATAACTGCCTGTAGAGCTCAGTGACAGACTTGCGTTAAGGCAATGATCTAGGGAAGAGTTCAGAAAAAAAATCTGCTGCATTGAAGATTCACAGAAGCATGTAGCCTCCATTATCCATAATGGAAGACGATTGGAACAACTAGGACTCTAGAAAATGTCTGCCAGCCCCCATCCAAGCTGACAGAGCTTGAGAGGTGAAAAGGTGAGGCAAAGAATGGCAGATAATTGCCAAATGCAGATGTGCAAAGCTTGTCACATCATACCCAAAAAGACTTGAGGCTGTAAAGGTGCTTTAACTATGTACTGAGTTAAGGGTATGAATACTTATGCAATGTACTTATTTCAGTGTTTTATTTTAAATAAATTTGTAAAATTTGCAAATCTGGTTTTTGCTTTATCATTATTATGGTGTATGGAGTGTAAATTGATGTGGGGGAAAACTAATTTAAAGCAGTTTAACATAATGCTGCAAAACAAAATGTGAAAAAAATGAAGGGGTATGAATACTTTTGCAAGGCACTGTACGTCATAGTATTTATTTCAAACAATACATGCCCAAAAAACATTTGCAGGTGGTGAACGAAAGATGCAACCCAGGGTAGATCTTCCCATGATCCATCCAATCAGAGCCTGCTAAAACGTCTGAACTTGTTACCCTCATTTCCTATTTACCCTGCCTGTGGTTCTAATTGAATGGGAGGAGTACGGAACACCAGCGGCGTTATTAAAATCTACCGGAGATATGAGCTAGCTCTGCCACGGCGAGGGCTCTGTAAACAAACCTGATGGGAAAGCCACATGCGGCTCGGTGACTCTGCAGAGTTCCATTGGGCTGCTGGTTTAATTGCCTCGGGCGGCAGTCTCCTTATTAATACTGTGCTGTGCTCTCGATTCGGTTGTGACTGAATAAATAGACTGTGATGCAGTCACCCCCCCACCCTCAGTAGAGCGAGCCTGTGTTAGTGTTCAATTACTGTGTGGTACACAAAGGTGAGGGTTTCACAGCTAATGAAAAGGTGCAATTTGTTCAGAGTCAATAAAGGCCTGTATGCTGAGCACAGAGAGCCCTTATCAGTTTCCTAAGAACGCAGCACACAAACCCAAAACTATATGTTCACAGGTTTAAAAGCAAACATGTTTACGCTGCCGGTAACAGTCAGTTACGGTCAGAATGATGTCTGCATGCTAAATACTTACATGCTACATCTATCTATCTATTTATCTGTGTTTATAAACATAGATCTGCTATAAATGTTATATAAATACACAAATATGAATTTATTATATTAATACTAAAAAAAAGTAAATTAGTGTGTGCATATATTTGATGTGTATG
>NC_133378.1:31934368-31962261 GCF_049309525.1 Garra rufa | reverse complement strand
ATAAGCTTTTTAGTTGCACTTTTTTTAATCTTATATTTATATTATGTTTTATTTTATTACAGCTTTATTTCAATTAATACAAAATGTAATTATTATTATTATTATTATTATTTTTATTGCAAAACTACAATTTTTTATTTTTTGAGTGGACATGGTACCAAGCTAGTCCCAAGATATTCTTGTAAAATATCAAGGTACATGAATTTCAGCCGACAAAAAAGCGGTGCTATTGTTCTTACCATCCTAAAAGCATTATGATGGGTTTAGTTCTGAAGTTACTTAAAGTACCCCATCATCACAGCTAATGTTAGGAACAACAGCACTTCTTTAGCTGGCCGTTTACGCAGTATCACTATTGACTGAGTCGTTAAGCGACTTGACAAGCCTGTTATTATGTCTAACCAATTACTATCAACAATTCAAGGGCAGCACCACCAAAAATTCTTTAAATCCTAGTAGCGTTTTTAATTACATATTTTGGCAAGTCTTATCAGGGTAACAGATGAGGAACTGAGCTGCCATCTAATTAGGCAGTCTGGAGCTCGTTGACTAGTAAGGGCCAAACGGTGAGCGGGAAACAACTCGTGGATCCATCCACTCTAAGAAGAGCCTGTTGTCGAATGAAAGGGACTTTGAAGTCTAAAAGGGCTTTAGAGTGTCCGCCCACATGGGGTTCGAAAATAGAGCACCACTCAAAACTTAGCAAGATGTAGCATCATACAAACCAATAACTGCAGACCAGTAACTCACAGTGATATCGATTATATAAGACATTTCCATAAGGCTACTAGGAAAAATACATCACTTTAAAATTGACTAGTGGGTGGGCGTTTTGAATGACTAATCAGTTATCAGTTGTAAGAAATAGGCTAGCTTTGGGTTGACCTGCCTTGGACTAAATGCACTTCTTAGAGGGGATTTAGATATTGAGATGCTATATATGTTTAGAAATGCTATTTTTGGCAAAATATTAAGCTGACAGACAGTCTTAAAAATGCAATGCTTGGGGTGATGCTTCAAAAAATGCAATAGATGAAATGAGTGTGCAACCGAATGTGTATGGATAAAGCAATGATGCTTTAAATAAACTTCTTTGTGATTATTTTACTGTGCAACAGCTAAAGTACAACATGCTTTCAACAGGCTAACAGAAACACCACTATAAAAATTGATAACTGCTATTGATATCTAAAAAAAAGAAAACTGATTTAAAGACAACTCTTACCATGATTTTATATGTTTTCAGTATGTTAATCAAAGCATCACTGCCAAAAATACAAAACTTAAAAATATTAGTAATGTAAAAATCTACATACAGTAAACTAGATTGTCTGTTGAATGACCAGGCAACAAATCTGAATCTGTGTGGATGAAGAGATACTGCTTTAAATGATAATTAATTTAAAGATGCACCTATTTTGAGATGATTTTGCCATGCAAACTTGCTAACAGCTAAAACACAACATGCTTTTAGCATGATCATTAAAGCGACACTGCTGAAAACCATATGCAAATGAACAAACAAACAAACAAAAATCTGTGAATTATCAGGAAAAAATGATAAACAATGTTATTCGATGACTGTGAAACAATGGAAGCCGGTTTTTTCGACACTGAATAAAGATCTCACATTTAAGACTTTTTTTCTCAAAATTGTAGCATAACTCGCAACTGTGAATTATAAAGTAAGAACTGTTAGATATAAACTCACAGTTCTGACTTTTGTGATATAAATTCGTAGTTTTGAGTTATAAAGTCAGTATTGCATGATATATACTCACAATTGTTAGAAAATAAACTTTGAATTGCAGGATATAAACTAACAGTTCCGACTTTTATTCACAACATTTTTTATATAAACTCGCAGTTTTGAGTTATGAAGTCAGTATTGCGCGATATAAACTTACAAATTGCGATAAAATAAACCCTAGAATTGCGAGATATAAACTTACAATTTAAAGAAATAAAATTGCAGTTCTGAGAAATAAAGTCGGATTTGTGAGATACATTACAGACACACAATTCTGAGGGAAAAAAGTCACAACTGTAAGTTTATATTCAATTCTAAGGAAAAAAGTCAGAACTGCAAAAAAAAGTCAGAATTGCAAAAAAAGGTCACAATTGTGAGTTTATATCTCACTATTCTGAGTAAAAAAGTCAATTAGAAGAAAAAAGTCACAGTTTATCTCAATTCTGAGGAAAAAATGGCAGAACTGCAAGAAAAAAGTCACAATTGTGAGTTTATATCTCGCAATTCTGAGTATAAAAGTCAATTAGAAGAAAAAGTCACCGTTTAAATCTCAAGTCTGAGGAAAAAAGTTAGAATTGCAAGAAAAAAGTTGTGAGTTTATTGTGAGTTTATATCTCACAATTCTGAGGAAAAAATTCTGAATTGCAAGAAAAAAAGTCACAATTGTGAGTTTATATCGCACAATTCTGAGCAGAAAAGTCAATTGGAAGAAAAAAGTCACAATTGTGAGTTTATATCGCACAATTCTGAGTAAAAAAAGTCAACTGCAAGAAAAAAAGTCACAATTGCAAGAAAAAAAGTCATAATTGTGAGTTTCTATCTCACAATTTTAAGGAAGAAAGTCAGAATTGGGAGTTTATATCTCTATTCTGAGGGAAAAAGGTCAGAATTGCGAGAGAAGTCAGAATAGCGAGTTCATATCTTACAATTCTGATAAAAAAATGTCAGAATTGCAAGAGAAAATGTTTAAGTCTCAATTCTGAGAATAATATTAGAATTAAGAGTCTGTATGTCGCAATTCTGAGTAAAAAAGTGTCACAATTGCGAGATATAAACTCGGAATTGCGAGTATATATCTTACAATTGTGAGGAAAAAAAGTCAAAACTGCAAGTTTGTATAACACAATTCTGAGAAAAAAATTGTGAGATAAAAAGTCAGAATTATCTTGGATGGGCTTCCATAGCTTACTGCTATTGACAGATGAAAAACAAAACAGTGCAAAACAAAATACAACTGTCAAAGATATCAATTTAAATGTGTATAGATGAACTGACAATGCTTTAAAAAAAAGAAAAAGAAAAAAAAAGAAACTTAATGTAAAGATGCAATTTCTCTGATATGATACTAACAGCTAAAGCACACATTTACCAAAAATGTTCAAGATAATAAAACCATGTATATATTAGTAAAAAACTGAATAAAATAGGTCAGTTGTTGAATGACTAGTCAAGACATAGCCTAGCATTGCATAAGGGTTTGCCATTCTGAGCAAGTACAGTAAAATAATGTAGTAAACTACAGTAAAACATCCTTTAGGACCCTGTGACTAGCACTGGACTGAGTTAAAACAGCATGAGAAACCCAGTCCTGGCCTTGTATTCTTGGGCACCACCCAAGACTTTGCGAGTGCTCGCGCCATCTCCTTGACTCCTGAATGTAAAATTCATCTTCGGTCTCCATTAGGCAGACAGACGCTGAGGCATCTGGAAATTAAGATTTAATACACTTTGAATAATTAAAGCCACAGATCAGTGGCAGCCTTAGATCCCTCCGAGAGGCCCAGTGCCAGAGAGAACGGGAACTGAGGGGCTTTGAGCTCGACTCGCAACACAGCGGGACGGACCGGCATCAAACGACAAAGGTGAGGGTGCGTGGCGGGGTCCCCGTTTCTGCTAATTGCCTTTCTGATTTATTGATTAATTACGATGAACACTTGGCGACGTTATCCCTAGAGGATGATGTGTTGGGTTGGATGAAGGTAGCATTTGATATGGAGTCACTCAAGGAACTGAAATGGCACGAGGTGAGGCATGCGCTCTTGGCACGGCTGCTGGAATACCGATCCAGAGAGCGTCTTCTTAGAGCGCCGTCCTCGGCTGTTTGTAGCGCAGCTCCGTCATCGGCAGTGCCCGGGATCAGAGGCATGGGAGACGGGAATTTGCAGTGTTTGTGAGAGCTGGGCAGAGAATTGAGAGTGTGAGTGAGAGAGAAAAAGAGAGCGAAGGATGAAGAAACACCTGACAGCCAAACAGGACAGACGGTAAATCAGAGCTGGATGGAGGTTGGAAGCCAGACGTGGATGCTGCTCTCCACATGCAATTGGAAACAAAGAGCAGATCGAACCTGTGCATGTGCAATTCAGTTTAGTGCTAGAGGTTATTGAGAAATATATGGCTCACACATTAAGAATCTAATTCAATCTTTATGTATTCTATTCAAATCATGCATGTTCTATAAGAGACATGCATACAGACTGAAGATTGAATCAAGGTCTGACACAAATAATCACGTCCTACATAACGGAAAACTAAGATGCTGCAAAATGGAACATGGCACTATGTTTGGACATGAAAAAATATAAGGCGTCTTGGTCATTTCTCATCTAAACTGTAAGATAAGACACGTCCAGGTCACATTTCACCCTAAAATAAAAAAATAAATAAAAAGCAATATATATTTAAAATAATGTATAATGTATATAATATAATAATTATACACATTGTATTTAAGAAATAAATTATTTGTACATAAAGTAAATAAAGCTTACTTAAATGAATATTATTTTATGGTAATTTTTCATGATAATAATTAAGCAAAAAAAAAAAAAAAAGTATTTTTAAATTATATATTTAAAATAATATATTAAGCTGTATATAGGTGGGTGTGTGTGTGTGTGTGTGTGTGTATATATATATATATATATATAAATAATAATAAATAATATAATTAATAATAATATATAATATAATATAATAAAATAAATAAAATGTATATATATATATATATATATATATATATATATAGACACACACATGCATATACATATACATACACACACAGTTTTTAAAATACTTAAAATTATATATATATATATATATAATTTTTTTAAATAATGTATATAACAGAATAATGATTAAAATAATCGTATAAATTACTATTATTTAACTTAAACATTATTTTCATGATAATTAAGCAAAATTATATACAGATTTATAATGTACATAATATAAAAATTATACAAATAATCATATTTAAAGAATTAAAAGAAAATACATTGTGCATAAAGTAATTGAAGCTTATTTAAATGACTGCTCTTTTATTGCAACATTATTTTCATGATAATAATTAAGCAAAATTGCCTCAAATTATAATAAATTATTATTAGCATAGTGTGTTTGGAGGTTTTTTTAGTCTTATTATTCTTACTATAATTAGATTTTCATGACTGTAAAACAGCATAAATCTGCATATCATTAGATCATAAATATCATTATTTTATGTTACAGTAATGAGAATGAGGTTTATTTATGTTTGCTTTAAGAGTAATATGACAATATGCACAATTTATTAATTAATAGATAAACAAATAAAATGTACACAAGTAAAATCATGAAATCTGAAACATATAAATAATGTTTAAATATAAAAATATTACATTGTTATATTATTATTATTATTATTATTATTATTAAGATGCACATTGCACTTAACTTTCTTTAATGCTGACTATTCACAAGAATTTATTTAAATAAATAAATACATGCATGGAATGTAATAAATACTGGAAAACAAAGTAAAAATGTTACTGTTATATTGTTACTATTATAATGTATTATTATTATAAACTACTACATGTTTATATCATATATGGAGTAAACTATGGTTTAACTAGTTGAAGTTAACTGGTTAAAGATAATATTCAACCAGTTATTTTTACAAACATTAACAAAACTTCTCAGTGGAAGACTCACTTTCTATTATTTAAACATTCTGAGCTTTATGGACCAAACACAGATTATAAAGGATCTAAAAATGAAATTACAGGCTCTGGTGACAAAGAGAAGTGAAATCTAAAAGTATTCTCAATTTTAATTAAGTCTCTCAAAGCGAAAAGGAAGAAAGTATAAACACGATGGACGTCCTGATAAAAAAAAAAAAAAGAAGTCTCTGATCAACTCAACTGTGCAGCTTGCATATTAGTTATACTGATTATAACTGAAGCTGTGAAAGCCAGTGAATATATCCTTCTTTCAAGAAGACAAAAGAGCGACTTGTTTTTGGTGTCTGCGGAGACTTTCTTTGAATTATCTTCCTGCTGACAACTATATTACCGTCTTATGTAGTTGTACCACCCCGAAACGCTTTTGAAATGCTGTGGATAAAATATTTGCGGCAAGCAAGTTATTTTATCACCAAACAATAATGCAGGTACAATAGCTTTGAGGAGAAAGCTTTTAATGCGAACAGCTCTGTGTGAATTACGAGCGCTATATTCTGTCCTATTTACAGTACAAGTCTTAAAACCACATATGCACCCAACTGAGGACAAACACCCCCACAATCCTTTGCTGTTTCTGCTATTACCATGGGTGACAAGTCTTTGTTTATAAGAGCAAACGCATTACTGAATCACAGGGATCCCACGGGTGCATCGAGGAGTTCCTTGGCGATATACCACCCTATGACTTATTTATCAAAACCTCCATTTGTCTCATTGGAGACGCACACTAATGAGTCTCAAATGAGCGGGAGAACGCAGCCGTAACACCAGTTTCATCATCCTTAAAACAAACTCCATTCATTACGCTTATGCACAGGGCGGCTGTATCTCAATAGGGTTGGCTAAAAGTGACTACGGCAATGTCAGGGTCCCAAGGTGGGTCAGCAGCTTTCATTCAGTCTCTCTGGTGCATTTACAGACAATCAATGTTGGCGCGTTATGAGCGCGTCTGCATGACAACACACTCTGCGTAGGCTGGAAACAGAAAACAGCGTGATCTACACCGACTCAGCTATTAATCCAAAACCCAGGACGCATTTCAATATTGCGGCTCTGCACGACCTTCGGTGCGGCTCTGTGAAACGGTCAGGCACTTTTGGCACAAGCAAAGGGCAAAACCGCTGTCCAAGTGTGACTAAATGAGCTACTGGCCGACAGCTGGGTTCACAAATAAGGAACGCTGGAACAAATGTGTGTGTTTGTTTGTTTATATGTATGTTTGTTTATTTCTCCTTGTGGATTCCTCAAGTGTGGCTTACTGAAGCAATTTTCCGCCTGGTCAGATTTAATGTGTTCCTCTGTTTATCCGCTGTCAGGCAAATGTTGATTTATATACATTTGATTTGCAAATGTGACTCATTACGCACGGTGACTGCGTGGTTTATCTTTCATGTCTTCGCGAGGATGTTTGGCTACTTTTTAAGGTGAGGTTGTTCGCAGACTGAGCTTTAATAATGGCAGAGATAAAGTCATTCTGAAAGGGACGGAGAGGACTGTATTCGCGGTCGCTTTTGTGGCAACTGTATTTGACAAATATTAATTTAAAATGATATATAAGCCAGTATTCACACTAGAAAAGTGATTCAAAAACATGCCTATAACTTATTTAAAGACAGAAAGAAAAAACATACATTTTTGTTGTTATTATTTTTATTTAGGTGTGGCTCATTAAAACAATTACAAGCAACAACAACACTATTACTATTATTAATAATAATAATAATAATAATAATAATAATAATAATAATAATAATAATAATAATAATTATAAATCACTTTTCTAGCATAAATATTGTTATATACAATTTGATATTGTTATATAAAATTTCATTTATCTGCAAATAGTTCCCACTAAAACAACCACAAAAATAATGTATTTTTAATAAATAAATATACAATATAAATAAATCTTAATTAAACATTATATAAAATGTTATATAACAATAACAAATTATATTTAACAGTATTCATGCTACAATAGTGATTTTTATTATTTTTATTATTATTGAACATTGCTTTAGTGAGCCGCACATGAGGAAAAAAATACATATTATTATTATTATTATTATTATTATTATTGTTAAATAATACATCTTAATAAATAAATATTAAATAAATATTAAATAAATAAAATGTAAATAAATAAATCATAATTAAATATTATATCAAATGTTATATAACAATAACAAATTATATATAACAATATTCACACTGGAACAGAGCTTATTATTATTTTTATTATCATTTAAAAATGCTTTAGCGAGCTGCAGATGAGGAAAACTTGATGATAATAATAATAATAAAAATTATAATAATAATAATTATTACTATTATTATATAATGAATATTATTATTATTATCATTACTAAATATTATGTATGGCTCACTAAGGCAATTTTTAACAACAATAACAATAATAATAATGATAATAATAATAATAATAATAATAATAATAATAATAATATTCACTTTTATCTGCAAACACAGTTCACACAAATAAAACCACAAAATGATTTATTTAATCATTAATAAATAATTATTTATTTAAAGGATTATAATGCAATTATTATTATTATTATTATTATTATTATTATTATTATTATTATTATTATATTGTTTTTCCTCATGTGCAGCTCACTAAAGCAATTTCCATAATATGCATAATAATAATCATAAATTATGATTATTATTATTATATTGTATAATAAAAATATAATAACTATTCTAGCATGAATGTTATATAAAATTATTGATGTATATAATATTAAATTAAGATTTATCTGAGAAATACAGTTCCCACAAATTAATTAATTTTTTTACTGTAAAAATGAATCATTTAAAGGATTATAATACAATAATTTATTATAATTATTATTCCTATTAATTTATCTTCAAATGTGGCTCACTAAAGCACTTTTCAATAACAACAACAACAAACAAAAATAATAATAATAATAATAATAATAATAATTTGTTACATTTATATAGCGCTTTTCTAGACACTCAAAGCGCTTTACAGTGTCAGGGGTATCTCCTCATCCACCACCAGTGTGCAGCATCCACCTGGATGATGCGACGGCAGCCATAGTGCGCCAGAACGCCCACCACACACCAGCTTACTGGTGGACAGGAGACAGTGATGAAGCCAATGGGAATATGGGGATGATTTAGAGGCCATGATGGTCAGAGGACAATGGGCAAATTTGGCCAGGATACCGAGGTCACACCTCTACTCTTTTCGAAAGACATCCTGGGATTTTTAATGACCACAGAGAGTCAGGACCTCGGTTTAACGTCTCATCCGAAGGACGGTACTTTTTGGCAGTATAGTGTCCCCGTCACTATACTGGGGTGCTAGGACCCACACAGACCACAGGGTGAGCACCACCTGCTGGCCTCACTAGCACCTCTTCCTCAACCTAGTTTTCCCAGGAGGTCTCCCATCCAGGTACTGACCAGGCTCAACCCTGCTTAGCTTCAGTGGGCGACCAAGCTTGGGCTACAGGGTGATATGGCTACTAACAATAATAATAACAATAACAAAACAACAACAATAGTCCTTCATCTACCATGAATACTGTTACAGTATATATAATTTTATAAACAATAATTTTAAATTAAGATTTATCTGCAAATACAGTTCAATATCTATATATCAATATATCAATATATATATATATATATATCAATATATATATATATGTATAAAAGTAGACAGCATGTTTACGTTTGAAGTCATCACCAGAATGCTCTTATGATTCCAGAAACGCTGTCTAGGCAGGCACCTCCACTCGCTTTTGAGACCCTACTGCAGATAATAATGAAAAGCAATCTCCGAAATCTCACTTCAACCACTAGTTATTAACCGGCGCTACCTGAAGATACCAGATCTGAAACACCTATCCTTCACTCCCTGCCTCAATCCCACACCTTCACCCACAAAACCCTGCCGCTGTCTCACCCTCATCCTCCACCCAATAAACACCAACCTCCATGTCAAGAGCATCTATTCCAGTGTTTATTACTCTCTACACACATCACGGCAACTTCTTCATGGCCACATGTCAGGTTATGATGTAATGACATCTAGCTACTGTCCAAATGAAGCATCTATAATATAATAATGTAGGTGAAACACTAACTGTCAAAGATAGACTGTTTTCTAGCTGAAGAATTATACTTAATGAATTTATATTTATTCACTTAGAAGAAGCTTTTTACCAGAGCGACTTAAATAATAATACATTTGCTTAAAATAACATTTGAATGAAAAATTGTGACCTTGATGTTTGCATTATGCAGTAACCATTCCACAAAATCAATAAAGCTATCAAAGCCCTTATACATTATGAATATAGTCAAGGATAAAGAGTTAAAGACATTTTGCTGCACACTGTGCTTAACAACTGTCTTTAACGTTGACACTATTTGCAATCCACGTAAACATTTGAACAATGAATCATTAAAACGGAAACAGAAAAAAGTGTTCAAATGTGTTGCTCCTTCAAGGCGTCCTCAAAAGCTTCTATAAATGAACTCTGAAGAATTTACATGTATTTTACTTTAAACAATAATAATAATAATAATAATAATAATAATAATAATAATAATAATAATAATAATAATAATATGTTATTATTATTAATTTATTTAACATAATAAAAAAAGAGAATAAAATATTAATGATGATGATGATTATTATTATTATTTTAATTATTACTGTTATTTTTTTAAACAGCAGCAACAACAATTATTCTTAAATTAAAAAATATTATTATTATTATAATACTAATACTAACACTAATAATTATTATTTTTATTTTAATTACTGTTATTTTAAAAAACACAACACAACATAAATTATTATTATTATTATTATTATTTTAAAACCACAATACAACATAACTATTGTTGTTGTTATTATTATTGTTAACTTATTTCACTTGAAACATAATAAAAATAATAGAATAAAATAATAAAATACTTTATTTTACTAATAATAACAACTATTATTTTAATTATTATAGATAATAATATTTTATTAATAATAATAATTATTATTATTATCATTATTATAAATTAAGCGTTTATATGAAGCCTTATATTAACAAAAATGACGGTGTACGGCAGTGGCTACTACTCAGGTGCGAGATACAAATGCACTGAGCTGGAATCCAAAATCAGCTAATATTGAGGAATTGGATACTGCAGCACAGCAGGAAGGTGTTTGGGAGTGAACAGCGATAAGGCTGTGTGGAAAATGGTAAACATTTATGTACATTACACCCAAATGCCCCTCTCAACGGCGAAAACGCTGTTTAACAGCTGCAGAGCACGTGAACAGCCCCCTGGTCGACTCGAAACAGTTTTGAGATACAAATGCTCCCCCGAGACGACTTCGGCAGTCGGGAATGGGCATGCGGAGGATTGATGCATGTGTGTGCGGCGGTAATCATAACCCACTGTACACGCGCACTTCCAGCGCTCATACGAAAAGATGTGATTGATATTGGTTTTTATGCAAATGTAGCATTTGTAAATGTACAACACGATACAATTTGCATAGTCATTCAGTCAGTGCTGTTTATAAGTGCATTAATCCAGCGCCGCTCTCCTTAGAACAGCTGCTCACACAAAGCCAGCGCGAAAAGAACAACGCGCACAAATGGGACATGACCGCCCATGTGTGCATCCGCACCCCTGGATTTGTCGGTGATGGGTCGCAAACATGAAAAGCAATTTTCGATTAAATGAAAAGTGAGTTGTGAGTAGAAAGTGCTTTGCGCGACAATGAATGTATTGTATCAGACAGACTGACCTCAGACATGTTGACGCGGCCCTCCTGGAAGGAGCAGTCATTGGCATTGTGGGTACACATGTGTCGGTATTTGCACCAGTGGCATGGAAAGGAGCCGTTCACACAGGAGAGACACCTATTGAAAAAAGACAACGAGAGAAAAAGGGCATTATTCACAGGCATTCTATATCAAACCATGACATTTCCACATGACTTGTTCGCTTATTCCTCTATAAGCATTTGGACTTTGGTGCTTTGCGCAAGTATATTATTAGCTTGTTCTTAAGAGTACTTTAGTAACCACATAGCAACCAATCCAGAACACCCTAGCAACCGCATAGCAACACACTAAAAATTACACTAAATTCATTAAAACACATCAAAGCCACAGCATTCAGCAGAATGCCCTAGCAACACCCTAGAATACGCAACAACTGTATAGAAACACATAAAAAAACTACTCAGAACACCTTACCAATGTGCTAAACACTCAGAACACATTAGCAACACCCTAGCATCCACCCAGAACACCTTACCAATGACATAATGTGCTAAACACTCAGAACACCTCAGCAACACTCAAACTCCCAAAACACCATAGTAACACACTAGCAACCAAATAACAATGTGCTAAAACAATAAGAACAACTTAGCAAAACCCTAGCAACCACTAAAAACACCCTAACAACAACAACATGTACTGAAACACTCAGAACACCTCAGTAACACCATAGCAACCACATAACAATGAGCTAAAACACTCAGAACACCATGGCAACACCCTGGCTTCCACCCAGAACACCCTAGCAACCACATAACAATAAGCTAAAACACTCAGAATACCTTAGTAACACCCTAACACCTACTCAGAACACCATAGCAACCACAATGTACTGAAACACTCAGAACACATTAGTAACACCCTAAGACCCACTCAGAAACACTCAGAACACCTTTAATAACACCATAGAATTCACCCAGAACACCCTAGTAACCACAAAACTATGAGCTAAAACACTCAGAATACCTTATCAACACCCTAGAACCCACTCAGAACACCCTTGCAACCACATAATGTACCGAAACACTCAGAACACCTTTATTAACACCCTAGCATCTACATAACAATGAACTAAAACTCTCAAAAAACCTTAGCAACACACTCAGAATATTTTAGCAACCACATAATGTACATAATGTACACCTAAGTAACACCCTATCATCTGTATAACAACTTACTAAAAACTACTCTGAATTACTTAGTAACACCCTAACACCCATTCAGAACAACCTAACAACCACATCATATACTGAAACTAGTGTTGGGCGATATGCACAATTTTCATATCGTCCTATCGTCAGCCCGTGAGATCGCCGAAACACGATACGTGCTAATTTATTTAATGATATGTAAATATGTCAATATGTAATAAATTCCTTATTCGTTTTGTAAGGGTAGTGCATGTGACTTAAATTGTGCGTGTACAGAGCGCTGACGGTAGTTCTGTTGGATAGGTTCAAGTTTACTTTCGGTTTCATTCTCTGCTATCTTCAGTGAGTGGTAAATGTGCGTGCTTGAAAGCAAATGAATGCATCTTTCTATACCCGTCATGTTGCGATAATGTTACCGCTGTATGTCTGATCTTTGTCATCAGTTCATGTTGTAGTTCAGTTCATATTGATTGTGGAGAAACGGTGCCCGTGTAATTCACGTGCGTATGTTTAGCGCCATTTTATCGCATCGTAATTCTAGTTAACGCATACAGATGTTACTGAGGTGAATGTTTATGTTTACTATATACAGACGGATTCTCATATATCGTATTTAATTCAGCCTAAACCACATTTTACTACCTCTGTTATCCTAATGACTGTCTACGCTTAATCTATGTACACTGTATGATGAATAAATCTCTTACCCATTTTCACTGCACGTTTATTCCGCGGCAAGTTTCTGAGGCATCCTAGAACCGACTCTCCGTGCTGCATCGCTAAAGTTAGGTGCCTTTTTGATGCATAATAATAATAATAATCATATTACTATCGTCAAAGGCATCAGCAACAGGCGATATCTTTGACTATCGTCGATACACGATACTATCGTCTATCGGCACAACCTAACTGAAACACTCAGAACACCTTAGTAACACCCACTCAGAAGCCCAGAGTAACCACATAACAATGAGCTAAAAACTCAGAATACTTTACCAACACCCTAGAACCCACTTAGAACACCTTAGAAACACACCCAGAATACCCTAGCAACCACATAATGTACTGAAACACTCAAAACACATTAGTAACACCAGAGCATTCACCTAGAACCCTATCATCTGTATAAAAACTTACTAAAACTATTCTGAATACCTTAGTAACACTCTAACACCCAATCAGAATGCCCTAACAACCACATCATGTACTGAAACACTCAGAACACCCTAACACCCACTCAAAGCCCCCTAGTAACCACATAACAATGAGCTACAACACTCGGAATACCTTAGAACACCCTAGCAACCAAAACAATGAGCTAAAACACTCACAATACCTTTATTAAAACCCTATCATTCACCCAGAACATCTTTGCAACAACATAACAACGAGAATACACCCAGAATACCTTAGCAACACCCTAGCACCCACTCAGAAGACCCTGACAACCACACAGTAGAACACACATACAAAAAAACACTCAAACCACCTTGGCAGCGCTCTAGTACCCACAACAACACACTAAAAACTCAAAACACATATGCAACCATCTAGCAGTGCCCTAGCAACACACAAAAAAGCACTTACACCACTATTTATTAATTTAGTGCCATAGCAACCACTCATTACACCTTATTTCCAAGATGGTTTTTCAAACAAATCTAGATCTTTTATGTCTTCTCTTTCCCTTTCTCAACACTTTTCATCTTTCATGCAGAGGTGACGGAGAGCAGGTGGTGTGAGATGGACAGAGAGTGAGACAGATCAAAGACAGAGTGAACGAACGCTCTCATCAAAAGACATCAGAAAAGAAACCAAAAAACCCTTAAACACAATCCATTCATTCAGGTATTACACTCATAAAATGACCATAGAGCAAAGCTTCACATTCAACAGTTTAAAATGACTCATTTACATCAATAACACTGATGATTTGTTCGGTTAAGACATTTAACGACTGAGCCCACATTTGACTGAGTTGGCACCTCAAGGTGAAAAAAAAAACGAAGAATGCCAGACACGTCACAAACAACACTGATCTGTCAACTTTCCACACATCGCACCGAGACAAAGGTGTAGGTTGGCTTCGTTGCTATGGTTACAGAGGAAGATTTTGTTGCCGTTTGGCAGGGGAGGACAAGGACGCTGATCTGTACTCTAGTCTCAGAGTCATGTCTCAAAAAGTCATAACAGAAGAGTTGCGTGGGAGCAGTTTCTTATCACGCATTCGCCATGAACTCCAGAATGAATTGAGCTTGACATAAGTGGTGGAAACAGATTTGTGCAGCACTTCTAAACCATTTCACAACTGTATATTAAAGGTGAAGTGAGTAATTTCTGCACCACTTGTGTCACCAAACGGAACAGATTTACAAAATGTTCCCTCTTTCTGCCATTGGATATTAAGGTTAAAATTAAAGACAGTTAAAGTACATACATAAATACACAAAAAAATGACCTTACAACACATTAATTAATGAATTTAAGTAGTAAAAATTAAATATATTTTATATATTACACAGATACACACACAATATGTGCATTATTATTTATGAATTACAATTTTTACTTTTATAAATATATGTATTGTTATAATAATAATAATAATAATAATTATTATTATTATCATTATTATTATTATTATTATTGTTGTTGTTGTTGTTGTTATTACTAGATCAAATTATAAAATGTAAGCAAATCTATAAATAAATATCACTATAATACTATAGAACTGTAAGGTATTTCATAATAATAACAATAAATTAATGAATGTTAACTTAATCTATAATAATTAATTAAATATTATAATCCTAATTGTAACTAATGTATTCCATAATAATTTCTAATAATAATA
Organism: Garra rufa; assembly: GCF_049309525.1. NCBI lineage: Eukaryota > Metazoa > Chordata > Actinopteri > Cypriniformes > Cyprinidae > Garra > Garra rufa. The sequence continues at coordinate 31,946,647 of NC_133378.1, read as the reverse complement.
ATAATAATAATAAATTAATTAATGCTCACTTAATAATAAATAAAATATTTGATAATAATAAATAAAATAATATTTGTGTCATATTTTTATTATCAAATAAAACGTAAGCAAATCTACAGTATAAATAAATATCACTATAATACTATTGAATTGTAAGGTGTTTCATAATATAATAATAATAATAATAATAAATTAATGAATTAATGAACTTAATCTATAATAAATAATAAAATATTATAATTCTATTAAAAAAATTATAACTAATGTATTCCATAATAATGTAGATAATAATAATAATAAATCAATTAATGTTAATTTAATATATAATATTATTTAAATATTATAAAAATGAATATTGTGTCATATGTTTATTATCAAATAAAACGTAAGCAAATCTACAGTATAAACAAATAAATATCACTATAATACTGTAATAATAATTAATAATAATAATAATAAATTCATAAATGTTAATCTATAATTCTTTAAATATAATACTATTTAATATTTTGTAACTGTAAAGTATTTCATTATAATTAATAACAAATTTATATAATAATACGTTTTATATATCATAATTATTTAAATATAATAATATTTAATATTTGTAATTTGTCATTTGTATGAGCAAATTATAAAAATTTAGGCAAATCTATAAAAAATATCACTACAATATTATAGAATTGTAAGGCATTTCATAATCATTCATATAATAATATTAATATTTAATAATAATAATCATAATCATTTATATAAGAATATTTAATGAGTTCATGTTAATTTAATATATAATTCTTTAAATATAATGCTATTTAATATTTTGTAACTGTAGAGTTTTGCATAATTTATATAATAATGATTACAATAAATAAATTAATGGTAATTGAATACGTAATAATTATTTAAATATAATAATATTTTTTTATATATAAGAATATATTATCACCACCCAATTAATTATATTGACTACTACTACTTCTATTATTATTATTATTATTATTATTATTATTATTATAATGATTATTTTTATTCAGAATTATATTCAGAATGGCATGCACTAATGAATCGTTCATAATATTGTCATAATTGTGCATTAACTAAACAGGGCTGTTTTTATGTCATGTTGAGTTTAACAAAACATATTTTCATGTAAAATGCAGTACACAGGGATCTGGAACACTTTTGAGTGCTGAAATGCAAATCACAAAAATAAAAAGACCTTCGAGCGCTACAACACAAATGTTGTAGTACAGTCCACACAGAGTGCGGCTTCCACAGCATTTTAAGACTCGCTCCCTGAGCTGCATGTAGCTCACCGCTTCCAAATTCTCCTCAGACGCTCAGTGCTTTTCTCATATCATGAAAAGGCTTCTGCGGTCAGCGAGAGCGTCACAAAGAGGCGAGAAGTGCGCTCTACGCCTCTTCCCCTGTCTGTGCCAAATGTTCAAAGGCTTACGCTCACGTCCGCTGCTAGTGCATGATAAAGCTTTCTCCTCACTCCGCTTCGACTACATGAGTAGGGCTGGGTATCGTTCCAAAATGTTCGATACCGATACCGATACCGATACCCTGAATTCGATACCGGTTCCGAACGATACTTTTTTCGATACTTTTATTTTAAGAAATGTATTTTAACAAGGTTACTTTTTCAGGATGTTTGTGACACTTTCACATCAGGCTTATCTCTAAGACCAATAAACAAAGGAACAAAAGCACAAAATGAACAAAGTGTAGTTAAGACAATATATCAGTGAATGTTTTTTTTAATAAAGTTCAAACAGTTTTAACTCAATCAGATTTAAGTATTTGTGAGGCTCACTGCTGCTTAAAGGTTTAGTTCAACCCAAAATTTAAATTCTGTCATTAATTATCTACAAATGAAGATATTTTGGATTTCTGAATCTCCCATAGATAAATCTTTGAATAAAGTTATTTTTGTTTACTTTGCACACAGAAGTATTCTCGCAGCTTCATATAATTATGATTGAACCACTTATATCACATTGACTTATTTTGACTATGTTTTTGGTTCCTTTCTGTGCATTGAAAATGCATATCCAGTAAATATAGGAGGATCAGAAAGATCTTGGATTAAATCCAAATGATCTTCATTTGTGTTCTGAAGATAAACAAAGGTCTTATGGGTTTGGAACAACATTAGGGTGAGTTTATAATGACAGAATTTTCATTTTTTTGGTGAACTAACCTTTTAAGATCACCTGAAATCACTCTTCAGAAAAATTAGCATGTAAGACAGATATTGATTCTTCATGGTCAATTTTGATTGCCAATGTTTTACAAGCAAATGGGCTGATTCTGAAAGCCTTTTTAATATATTTAGTTTACACCTTAAGCAAGGGACAAGAATGAATGATAATATGAGTACATGAACAAGATGTTTACTTTCTCTATTATAGGTACAGCCATTTAAATTAGAGGCAACCACTGCATTTAGATTAAAATCTAAATAAATGACAAAATATATTATAAATAACAAAAAATAAACGACACAGTTCTTTCTTAGTCGTATAGACAATAAATGCAACCATAATCAAAATAGGCTACTCTTTCAAAATTCAAAGTGCAAACAGAGACCGAATCTTCAAGCATGATACAGAGCTATTAATAGACAACTAATTTGTCAGCCCACATACTAATAACAGCCTCAATATTTTATGAAGCCTAATTTGCGCGCATTGGGGAGTCGTTCTCTAAACGTGGGGTATTAAAATTGCTTTAAATGCGTGTGCGCTTCTTACTTTTGGTTTCGTTTCAACGATCCCGCGAAACTCGGCGGTGATGAGCGTGCATTCTACAATACAAGAGATTACTTTAACAAAACCTTTTGAAAGTCAGAGGACACAAACGGGATTTTGAAAAGCGTGTCCTCAGTGAAAATTATGCCCCTGCGTGAGTGCAACTCTGCCGCTGAGTTATCGTTTTATGTGAATGTATGTCGCGTTGTACCTATACTGAGACTATATTGAGACTGAGGCGCCAGAATTGTATCCGACAGAATGTGTCTGGTGTTTTCTCATATTTGACGTGTTGCCAGTCTTGGACGCGATAACCTTTTTACAAATATTGCATCACACGCTGTTGCCGTCAATATTGGCATAATGTAGCAATACTTTTGATCGCTTATACATCGTTTGCGTTAAATTTATGCTATGCTTTAAAGTATAGTGTACATTACAGCCTCACATTTGACAAGCTCTGGGCGAGTGGGCGTAACCGCCGTAAACTATTGATTTTCAAGGCAGTCTCGCCACAGCTAATCACCAGCATTTGATCCGGGCACGTTAAAGATACCGCACGTTTTCTAGCTCACTGACGTTGACAAGATTATATCCTTGGGTATCGAAATTTGGTACCGAACGAAAATGATTTTTTCGATACTCGATAGTATCGAGACAATTCGGTCGGTGCTTAAAAAGTATCGAACTCGATACCCAGCCCTATACATGAGACACAAGAGCTGCTGAATTAAAGGACTAGCTGAACCTGACGAAGAGAAATAGAGAGATTCTAAGGGAGAAGAATAAAAAAAGTGAGAAGAGAAGAAAAACAACAAAAAAGGAACAGAGATGGAGAGAGAAAGGGAAAAGAGCAGAGCAAAACAAAGGGTAGAGGAAGAAAGCGAGGGGGAGAAAGATGAGAAAAGACAGTGAGGCGTAGGGAAGCAACCACTAATGAATGTCACATTGGCACACTTTGATCTTGTATTATTCAGATCTTACTTCCTGAAGAGGCACCTACATTACAACCCATCACTGCTGACACGCACCTCAAATGTGCCATGTCATCCTCACTGCCAGGACTGAGAAACAAATCAAACTCTTTTGTGACAAAATAGTTTTCTTTTTTTCTTCTGAACTCCACACCTACATTGCATGCGCAATGTAGCCTCGTGAGTGTCCTTTTTGTGCGAAATAAGAGGTGTGTGTAGACATAGAGACAGTAAAAGTGGAGTGCTGCAGGTTACGTCACGTATAGAAATGGCAAGTGGGAGAGATAAGGAAGGCTGCCCGGAGTTGGAGGATGCGCCAGCTATGATACGCTGTTCATCCAACTTGGCTGTGCTTTCAATTTTATTAAAGGAAAGGATGAAGCTGATTGGTTGGTTCATGTCACATGGCCTGCGGTGAGCTTGCGGAATTTTGAAAAGTTGAGATGTTTTTATCTCGATGCGGCGAGGACGCGCCTGGAAAAAACGAGCGTGTCGCACCGCGTCGCTTCCATTACGAGCGCATACCACGCGTCTACATTTGAAATAACAAAGTTGAGTGCGCAAAAGAGGCTTCATGTGAACGGCCCCTTAGCCAGGTCAGTTGTGTGGGAACATTTTGGATTTCATGTTACCTATGATGAAGACGGGAATAAAAGAATAGATCGAACTGAGACTGTGTGCAAGCATTGTGGAAAATGCATATAATATGCTAACGGCAACACTTCTAATTTGTCAGTTCATCTGAGAAGACATCACACCAGTGTGTTGGTAGACATGCAAGTTAATTCTTCAGTTCAATCTTTATGTGCTAAAAAGGCACATGAATTCCTGTGGAGATACACGGTGTCCTGTTTTTGCCAAATAAATGAAAAGCATGTCATCAATGTCTTCTCTATTGCTGTATCAAATCTCCCCTAGCTTTCCTCAGAGATGGTCTCAATAATGTGCTTAAAGTCAAGTCCAATTCAGTTTGTGCATGATTACATGATAAAACTTTTTTTTAAAAATTTAATCCTAAATTGTGGATAATCAAGCTACATTTCATATGCCAAAACAAACTTCTGGAGTGTTAAAGATTAAAATAAAAAAAATAAAAACAAGAACCGTACAGAACTGAAAACCGTGACCTAAAACCGTGATTCGAACCGAACCGTGGGTTTTGTGAACTGTGCCACCCCTAATATATATATATATATAAAAAATTTTAAAATTAAAAATGATCTATAATACAAACAATAATAATAATAATAATAGTTATTATTATTATTATTATTATTACTTTTAGTAAGCAATTTAAACATAAATAAAATTAATTTAAATAATAATATAAACAACAACAATAATAATAACTATTATTATTATTATTATTATTATTATTATATAAAATACATTATATATAAAATAAATAAATATAATAATTATTATTATTGGTGTTAATAATAATAAACAATTAGAAATAAGTATACACACACACACACACACACACACACACACACATATATATACATACATATATATATATATACACACACATATATATATATATATATATATATATATATATATATAAACATTTTAAATAAATAATAATATATAAAATAATAATAATAATAATAATAATAATAATAATAATTAGAATAACAATCATTAATCAATAATATTATATTAATAAACATAATTTTGATATTGAAATTATGGGGCCATAAAAACAATAGTAAATAAAAAATATGTTAAACGAATATTACATATTATACTTTAAAAAAATAAATCATACATTTTATTTTTATTTATTTCTAGTAGCAGTACTATTATTGTTGTTGGTATACAAATGTAAACACAAATAAACTTTAAAAATGTTAGTTTGTGTTAATCTGCACTTTACATTTTTGATATATGCTGATATTTGATCGTGATGCGTCTCAAAAGATAGAATTATGTGATGCCAACCTCACAAAAAATACATAAATATATAAAAATATATAAATAAATATAAATAAAATTATTAATAATAAACATTATTAAGAAATATATAAATAAAATACATATATAAGATAATAATGATAATAATAATAATAATAATAATAATAACATTATTATTATGAATAAACAATTTTATTATTTAAATAAAAATAATACTAATAAAAATAAATAAATAAATAAAAATTTATGAATACTAATACTAATAAAAATAAATCAACATCATCATCATAATTATTATTAAATTATTATTATTAAACATAATTTGGATAGAATAATATGTGTTAATCTGTACTTAACATATTTGATATATGCTAATATAAAGACAGGAAATAAAATGTTAGAATTATGTGGTGCCAACCCCTCTAAAAATTAAAATAAAATGTATGTATAATGAAATAAATATTACTATTATGATTAATAAAACAAATTTAGACAATAATAAATAATACATCAAATAATAAACGAATAATAATAAGAAGAAACATAATTTTGATATTGGAATTATGGTGCCATAATAGTAAATAGTAATAATAATAGTAAATAAAAAATATGTTGAACTAATATAACATATTAAACTTAATATTAATAAATTAAAAATGTAAAATAAATAATAATAATAACAACAACAATAATAATAATAATAATAATTATTATTATTATTATTATTATTTATTTTTTTATTTTTATATATATATATTATTAGTAGTAGTAGTAGTAGTAGTAGTAGTAGTATAACGCTAAGCAAACAATGACAATGATGAGACTCACAAGACAGGAAATCAGACGTCACAATAACGTGGTGCCAAACCTGAGGCTTTAACACACACACACACACACACACACACACACACACACACACACACACACACACACACACACACACACACACACACACACACACACACAGAAGGGGCACACTGTGTCTATTCAACAGTGTGTGTCTCCTGTGCCACACGCATGGGCTCTTTTCATATTAAAATGCGCGAGCTACTGCTAACCTTTCAGCCTTGCGAGTGCTTTATCGCTTTAACAAAAGCCACCATCTATCTGTCTTTTTTCCGATTTTCCTCCTTATTCACTCCCTGCTCCTCTTGTTAAAAATGCATCGGGCCCCTCGCATGCTCGATTAAGCCGTCCCCTCCCCCTGTCTCATGCTAAACTCTAATATTGTTACGCTGCATGTAAATAGCTAGTAGGGTAATTTGCCGTGCCAAGCAGGCGCCCCTCTGCCACACACACACACACACACACACACACACACACACAGAGAATAGAGACCCTGTGATCACTAGAGCCAAATCGTGTGCCTTAGTCACACTCACACATACTCGAGGAGCACCAGGTGAGCACTTCATCGCGTCCAGCTTTAGATGAAGTGGCTGTGTTGCTAATGGGACAGTGCCATGCTAATGTAAGGCACGCTGAGGTAGAGAAGAGCACGCTGCCCGACTTAATGAACGAGAGCGGGAGAGGACAGGAGACAACAGGAGCTCCAAACATCTGGAGCCGCTCCTGCCTGGAGAACAACCTGTTGTCTATCCGGAGAGAGGCAGGACGAGAAGAGGAAGATGAGAGAGTGGAAGCCATGGGACAGACAGTGAGAGAATGAAATGGTGGATCAGTATGGTTTGTGAATAGGATAAAATAAAATAAAATAAAATAAAATAAAATAAAATAAAATAAAATAAAATAAAATAAAATAAAATAAAATAAAATAAAATAAAATAAAATAAAATAAAATAAAATAAAATAAAATAAAAAATAAAATAAAATAAAATAAAATAAAATAAAATAAAATAAAATAATTATTTACAACAAAATGGTGGTGATGGGATCATTATGGTCTGTGAAGAGGCTTTCAAAAATACATAAAACTTCACTTAAAATTAATTTAGCCATTTTTTGTAGGGAAATAATAAAATAAAATAAACACTAAAATAAAATACAAAATGTAACAAAATATAAAATAAAATACAAAATATTTTTAGATTTTAACTAAATATAATCTAAAAATCTAAAACTAAATTAATAGTATACTTAAACTATTGCCATGACATATGTTTGTTCTTCAGAACAGTAAAAAAAAAATCTTTAAAAATAAATAGATACAAAAATAACAAAAAATATTAAATAAAATGCAAAATATTTTCAGATTTTAACTGAAATAAAAAAAACACCAAAATAAAATACGAAATGCAACATAAAATTTAAAATAAAATACAAAATACATTTATTTTAATTTTTACTAAATAAAATCTAAAAATCTAATAATACATTAAAAGTATACTTAAACTATTGCCATATGTTTGTTTTTTTATTTAAAAATAAATGAATAAATAAAATAAAATAAAATAAAAAATAATGTCATAATAAAGGTGGCTTAATCAAGTCTGAAATAAATTATTTAATTATTCGGGAAATTATTTAGAATTATAAATATAAATTTTAAATGCAATAAAAATAAATAAATATAAATCAATAAATAAATAAATAATATAAGAAATGATGCAGTTTTGTTTTAGAATATTATTTTTATTTAAATACCTTTGTGCACCGAGTCAGGGTCATTTTAACATCACTAAAATACTATTATATTTTTTATTTTTATTTTTAGAATTTCTTATTTTCATTGTTACTTTAATTTAAAGTCTTAGCAATTGCGTTGGTTATTTGTAGTTTTGTCATTTAATTTAATTTAATTTAATTTTACTTAATTTTATTTTATTTAATTTTTTATGGATTTAGTTTAAATTAATAAAATGTGATATAAATTACCTTTTAACACATGGCAAGGTTAGTTCAAATGGTCAAATGTCAAATTCATGAAACTATTTCAAGAAAATATATTTTTTTTAAATTTGTTTTAGATTGCTAGGAATTGTGTATGTGTATTTTAGACTAGCTTTTTAAATGCTTCTTTCTTCCCACCATTACGGATATCTTTATTTGCCATTGATCCGAGAACACCGTAAGAACGGATTGAATGTGAGAGCGAGAGAGAGCGAGTGATGTAAGAACTGCAGGAATATAACTCATGAGCAGTAAAGCTGGACGGCTGAAGTCAGGGATGCTCATGAGTCGTTAATGAAATGACATTAAAAATCTGATCTCATCCCTGATCTCAGCGAAAAACTGCTAACGGCACACAAAAACATCCCTCTCTCACTCGGAAGCAGTAAACACACAGAGAGAGCACGGCCCCACAAAAATACACTTGTCTTAGTTTGAACGAAAGAGAGAAAGAGGAAGAGAGTTAGACGACAGGAAGCTGCCTTCGCTCTTTCCCGTGTGAGACTTACGACTGATGGACACTGCAGTTGTAGAAGACAAAATCCACGCTGGCAAACTTCTTCCCCGTCTCCTTGGATTTCAGATAGAGCTTCACCACCCGCTTGTCACCTGCCAAGAGACACACGGTGAGCTTCAGCGCTTTCTAACAAGCGCAAGGAGGCTTTTAAAGAAGCGTGTGCATGTCGCCTTACCCTGGTTGCGCGTGATGGGAGCGATCTCCCGTGCGGAGGGGGACAGGCAGTATATACGTCCCCCCATGATGTGTCCCTCCGTCTCAGTGTAGTCCTCAAATGAGCAGTTAACACCCGCAGCCAGACTGGGGACGTTCTGAGCCTGAAGAACCAGCTGTAGGACCGAACACAGAACAGAAGACAGGAACAGATTTCAATTTCAGTGCTTTATTGGCATGACAAACACTGAACATTTGTACAAAAGACACCTGGACCTTCATATCCAGATACTGTCTGGATATTTTTAGCCGTATTTCATCTACATAAGTTACTACTTCTACAGAAGTTTCAAATGCACACTGATGCACCAGAAGGAAAAACGGCGCATTAAGAGCTGGAGGTGAAAACTTTTAAACAGATTGGAGATGTGTACATTTTTCTTATTTTGCCTAAATATAATATTTTTTTCATTTAGTACTGCCCTTCAGAAGTTACTTACATGTTTTCCAGAAGACAAAATAAGTAAAATTTACCCTGATCTTCAAATTCCAAAAGTTTTCACCCCTGGTTCTTAATGCAGCATGTTTCCTTCTTAGGCATCAGTGAGTATTTGAACCTTCTGTAATAGTTGCATATGAGTCCCTCAGTTGTCCTGAGTGTGAAAAGATGGATCTCAAAATTATACAGTCATTGTTGAAAAGGGCACAAAAATGCTGAAAAAACAAAGAATTTGTGGGACCTGAAGGACTTTTCTGAAGAACAGCGGGCAGTTTAACTGTTGAACAAACTCATGAACAACTACCACTCAACAAAAAAAAAATACAGCTGTCGATCATTCGGGTAACAACACGGCATTAAGGATCAAGTGTGTGTAAACTTTTGAACTGTGTCATTTTTATGAAATATCTTATTCAGGACATGCATTTTGTATGATTTTGCAAAATAATTACCATTTTGCAGATTCTGCAAGGTGTATGTAAACTTTTGACCTCTACTGTACATGTATATCTTCATTAACTGTGATCAAAATCCATCCCAAACCACCTCCCATATGTTTTCAATGATCCGAAACACAATCTGATCACAATAAAGGAGATTTCATTCACAAACACTTGCCTGAACTTCAGACATGGTGACTGAAATATTGTTGGGCTGCACCATGAGTCGGACGCACTGCTCTAGTCTGGAGGCGAAGCGCTGGGGCTCATCAGCTCTCTCACAGCGGTCCTTACGTGAACATCTAAACACAAATATTACTCAGCAGGAGGGACAAACACATTATAATCAATTTCTAAGAATAATCAACCGGAGAAATCAAGTGCATACTTTATTAGTAAGTTGATTAGATTTGGAATAACACTGTGTGCTGTGATAAATAAAACTTCAGCAGTGTTCAAACAAAACAAAAACAAAATTTGTATATTAAAATGATTACATTATATTAATAATAACAAAAAGTAATACATTTATTTAAAAGTTCTTAATTAAATATAATTCAGTATATACTTCAGAGTGTGATTTTGGATGTTGCTTTGTTTTTTTTTTCCTTGTTCAAAATATGATTAGTTTATGCAAAAAAAAAAAAAATCTGTCATTAATTACTCACCCTTATGTCATTCAAAACTTGTTAGATGTTCGTTCATCTTTGGAACACAAATCAAGACATTTTTGATGAAGTCCGAGAGCCTTCTGAACCTGCATACACAGCAACGCAACTGACATGTTGAAGACCCACAAAGGAAGTAAGGACATTGTTAAAATAGTGGTTCAACTGTAATTTTATAAAGCTACAAGAATACTTTTTGTGCAAAAATAAGAAATAAGAAAATAAAGTTTAGCGTTATAATAAACCCAAACTCACAGCAAAATGCTTTATTTGAAATTGCCAGATAAAGTCATTACTTTTGTATTTTTCGCGCACAAAAAGTATTCTTGCAGCTTTATAACATTACGGCTGAACCACTGATGTCACATGGACTATTTTATCGATATCCTTTACTACCTTTCCAGGCCTTGAATGAGTCAGTTGCGTTGCTGTCTATGCAGGGTCAGAAAGCTCTAGGATTTCATCAATAATATCTTCATTTGTGTTCCAAAGTGGGTTTGGAACGACATGAGGGTGAGTAATTAAAGACCGAATTTTCATTTTTGGATGAACTATCCCTTTAAACAAAACATTAAACACACATCTGCTTGGCTGTTATCATGTCTCGTAGCTAAGCATTTTTTAACGCCCTAGTGTCGGCGTAGCAATTATAGCCTTATTAGCCTTATATTAAACAATACAGTCTACAGTATGTCACCATATAGCCATGTAAACGCGCCTGTATGTGTGTGCTAGCAGCTGTGGGGTCAGGAGGTGCCGATACTCACACACTGTGCAGGACACACCAGCCGCAGTGGGGATCACCAGAAGCCAGACACTCGCTACAGCTGCTGTACTGCTCACAGCTCTCCACCGGCACTCGTCTCACCTACACACAAACACATCATGCTCAGAATTAGTCAACACAATCTCACTAGCTCTTACTACAGTTAGAAAATACTTCCAACTAATGAAAAAACAGTATTTGTTAGCTGTAATGAGCCATTAGCTTAGCAACACGCTAACAACAGAGTCTGACTGGAATCAGTTTCAAGATTCCTGTCAAAATGTTCAAGTTAAGCTCATTTGACAGCATATGATACACAGTTATATACCACAGAAAAGCTTTGACCAATTTTATCTATCCATTTGTGACCATGAACCACAAACCGGTCATAAGTAGCACAGGTATGTTTGCAGCAATAGCCAACAATACATTGTATGGGGCAAAATGATCATTTTTTAAATGCAAAAATCATTAGGATATAACAAAGATCATGTTCCATGAAGATTTTTTGTAAATTTCCTACCGAAAATGTAATTTTTGCTTAGTAATATGCATTGCTAAGAACTTTATTTGGACAACTTTAAAGGTGATTTCCTCAATATTTCAATTTGTTTGGCACCCTCAGATTGCAGATTGCAGATTTTCAAATAGTTGTCTCGACCAAATATTGTCCTATCCTAACAAACCACACATCAATGGAAAGCTTATTTATTCAGCTTTGATTATGTATAAATAC
>NC_133378.1:31916542-31933868 GCF_049309525.1 Garra rufa | reverse complement strand
CCAGCTGCAGAAGTAAAGCTCTGCTAATATAGGTTCCATTTCTTAAAGAATGTCTCCCCCTCCAATCATAAATTATGTATCGCCATCAAACCCATGAAAGCCCTGTGGGGTACATGTCCGTGGTTAATCTGAGTCAGGGTGATGGGGTCATCTCGAACACCGTTTCGATGATAAACAGCATCCTGGGACGCAACATCTGTGGCCGTATAACTGACGAAACGCACCTGTAACACCAGATCTGAACTTTTAGATATTATGTGAAGCCAATATAGTGTAAATATTCACACCTGTGACTGCAAATCAATAGAAATGTAATAATATGCCAAGCTGGTCTCCATTTTTCAGCAGGCCGTTTTACTAAGACTTTATTTGTTTCATTTCTCTTTAATCGTACTGTTTTTGTTGTTGCCATCCACCAGATAAAATGACTGAATTCTTATTTCGTTGCACATGTACACAAACCTTGTGTACAATTATTGTATAGAATGTTTTATAGATATATTATGCAGTGTCGGTGCTTAATAATAGCATGTTTTCATGAATAGACTAACCTTGTGTAGCAGTTGCTTTGTAGGCATTGCACATGTTTTCTTTAAGAAATTATTAAAGACAATGTTGCTTGGCAACTGTAAACATCCTACAGTTAGACTTAGAAATATACTTATTATTTAACTGTACATTGAAAATTAGTGCTTCTGTAAATATATTGGTGTGGACATATATTTTTATAAAACAATGAGCCAACTTGAGGCTATGTTACAGGGATTTTACCACAGTTACAGAGGTTTTCTGCTTTGAAACATGCTTAAGACAACACTTAACATGGTAAAATGGTGACAACCTTTTGTGGCTTATCGTTTTTGGTTCTTTTCCATTCGCAAAATATATTCTCAAAGTATTTTTCCAGGATTCTTTGATAAATAGAAAGTAAAAAAATACATTTATTTAAAATCTAAATATTTTGACACATTTTGAATGTAAATGTATTTACTTTCACTCTACTGCATCCTTGCTAAATAATATAATTAATTTCTTAAAATCCTAAATATATATATATATATATATTAATAATAATAATAATAATTAAGCAATATAATATAATATAATATAATATAATATAATATAATATAACATAACAACCTTTTGTGGGTTTGTCCTTCTCAAAATGGTAAAAAAAATCTCAAAGAGTAAAAATAATAATAATAATAATAATTCGTTGATAGAAAGCTGAACAACAAAACTGAATTTACTTAAAATACAAATATTTTGACACATTATGAATTTATTTTCACTTTATTGCATCCTTGCTGAATAATATAATTTATTTCTTAAAATCTGTATTTAAAAAAGTATCAAGCAAATATAATATATTATAATATAATATAACAATAAAAGCAAAAACCTTTTGTGGCTTATAGCTTTTTCCTTTCTGATTTTTTTTTTCTTAAAATATTTATTAAAAAAAAGTATTAAGCAAATTAATATAATATAATATAATATAATATAATATAATATAATATAATATAATATAATATAATATAATATAATATAATATAATATAATATAATATAATATAATATAATATAATATAATATAATATAATATTTTGGTGGCCTATAGTTTTTTTTAAACCTAATAAAATAAAATAAAATAAAATAAAATAAAATAAAATAAAATAAAATAAAATAAAATGGCCAAGTAATTTTTAAAACATTTTTTTCAGGATTTGTTGATAAATAGAAAGTTCAAAAATAAAATATATATGTAAAACCATAATATTGCAACATTATTCATTTTATGTATTTACTTACATTTTACAGATTCCTTGCTAAATAAAAAAATAAATAATACTTTCTTAAAATGTTTATTTGAAAAAGTTAAGCAAAATATACAATATAATATAATAACAATAACCTTTTGTGGCTTATTGTTTTTAGGGTTTTCATTCTCAAAATGTGCAAGTAATTGTTTAATACATTTTTTCCCAGAATTCTTTGATAAACAGAAATATCAAAACTGAATTTATTTACAATAAAAGCAATAATAATAATAATAATAAAAAAAAACTTTATTATTTAAAAAACGTATTTTGTGAAATAACATAACATAAATAAATTGAGAGAATAAAACATAAAAATGTCCAAATTGGACTTAGATAAATAGAATTATTTTCAATGATCAGGATTTATGTTTGTCCTGCTATAAGTTTTCATTTGAAACATAATATTTTGAGGTATAGATGACTTTCTTCTTTTTTTCCTGAGCCATGGCCTAAGCAGAAGGTTTATTAGAGAAACTTGAACATGTAGCTCTCTCTGACGGCTTCCTGTTCTCTCTCCACTGTTCACATCAATAAAGTGGCAAAAGACCATCAAAACAATTGCTATATTTCATCAGACATACTTTGCAAGGCACTTAACAGTATGTCTAATTAGCCCAGTGTGCTGACAATCAGACTCCGCCCCCTCTGAACAAACCGTACGCCAAAGACCTGCCATCAGATTTGTCTCCGACTTCGACACAGATATAATCTACAGCTCATAGTTTAAGATCAATTTTGGTTACATATTTAAATTACCGTACTCTATAATTAGTTTTAAATTGCAGCTTTCACCCGGGTTATATAAAGCAACCGCCTGTTAACATGATAAACAAATAATAAAACATAATTAATGTTTGGTATTTGAGTCACTTAATTTTCCAGTCTTATCCAGCTCTTTATTTCACCTCCAATAAATGTCTGTCAAATGCTAATTTAAACTCGCAAATTCCTCGCAGGGCAAATATGCGAGAAGAAACGGCCTTCACGGTGCAGAGTGTTATTGAACGCAAATGCTCACTGCTACATGTCGGTTGAGTCTCCAGCTACGAGCTCAATAAAACTCCTGCTTTATCAATACCAGCACACATTCAAGGATTTGTGTGTGTGCAACGTGCATGGTTTATGGATATCACCATGGCAACACCTGGGCTCTGGAATGGCTCACTTGGTCACTATGTCACGTCTGGACGATCTCCTCAGTAAAATCACGGTGAGAAGGAAAAAAGAACAAATTAAGTGTTGTAAAATGATGGAATGGGGGTAAAAAAAAAACTAGCAAAAGAATGAAAATTATGAGTGTGTGAAAGCCATAAATGGCTAGTCCAGCTGTGAGGTGAACTACGGTTTGATTTTAATTGCTGCAAGTGTCTTCCCCTGTGTGGTTGTTTACACTACAAGTCAAGATTTTACCACATATACACATTTTTATTATGTTACTATTTTCCACAATTTAAGTCACCATAAAACACATTGCATAAAACAAAAGACCACTTTACTAGGCCAATGAGAAAATGAATAAATACATATTTAATAAAGAGTATAATTTGAAATATATTTAAACAAATAAAAGTTAATAAAACTTAAAAATTACTGCTGGGCAATGATTAATCGTGATTAATCGTGATTATTCGCATCCAAAATAAAAGATTTTGTGTGCATATGTATTTATATTTATTATAAATACGTTATGTTTATATCTTAAATATATTTATGTATAAAATAAATTATATGAATATAAACACACTGACGCTCAAAAGTATGGGATCAGTAAGATTTTTTAATGCTTTTTAAAAGGACACTTTTCTGCTCATCAAGGCTGTGTTTATTTGATTAAAAATACAGAAAAATCTAAATATTTTGTGATATTATTAATTTTATGTATTTACTCTCACTGTACTGCATCCTTGCTGATTTTTTTTATTAAGATATTTGTTTTAAAAAAGTATTAAGCAAAATAATATAATATTATAACCTTATAGTTTATAGCTTTAACCTTATAGGCTTATAGTTTTTAAAATCTAAAAATGTAAAAAAAAAAAAAATGTTATAAAATAGTTTTAACATTATTTCCATGCTGAATATTTTTTAATCTTTATTTTAAAAAGTATTAAGCAAAGTAATATAATATAATATAATATAATATAATATAATATAATATAATATAATATAATATATCATTCGTTTATAAATAGAAAGTTCAAAAATAATATATATGTATATTTAAAACCAAAATATTTTTTTTACAATATTAATTTTATGTATTTACTTTCATTTTACCAATTCCTTGCTAAATTAAATTAAATTAATGAAAATTTTAAGCAAAATATATAATATAATATAATATAATATAATATAATATAATATAATATAATAACCTTTTGTGGCTTATTGTTTTTTAGGGTTTTCATTCTCAAAATGGGCAAGTAATTGTTTAATACATTTTTTCCAGAATTATTTGATAAACATAAAAAAAAAATATAAAAACTGAATTTATTTCAAATAAAACCAAAACAGAACAATCAACAGTATGTCTAATTAGACCAAAAACAAAAGAGAAAAAAAAACTGTACTATTGTTAAATATTATTGCAATTTAACATAGTTGTTTTCTATTTCATTATACTAATAGAATTTATTCCTGTGATGCAAAGCTGAATTTTCAGCATCATTACTCCAGTCTTCAGAGTCACATGATCCTTCAGAAATCATTTTAATATGCTGCTTAATATGCTGTAATACTTTCTTCAGGATTCTTTGATAAATAAAATGTTAAAAAGAACAGCATTTATTTAAAATAGAAATCTTTTGTAACAATATAAACTACCTTTCAAAGTTTGGGGTCAGTTTTTTTTTTTTTTTTGAAAGAAATCAGTACTTTTATTCAGCAAGGATGTGTTAAATTGATAAAAAGTGATAGTAAAGACTTATATTTTAAATAAATGCTGTTCTTTTTAACACTGTATTCATCAAAGAATCCTGAAAAAAATATCACAGGATCCAAAAAAAAAAAAAAAAACTGTTTCCAACATTGATAATAAAAGTAATAAATCAGTATATTAGAATGATTTCTGAAGGATCATGTGACGCTGAAGACTGGAGTAATGGCTAATGAAAATTAAGCTTTACATCACAGAAATAAATCAAAATAGAAATAAAGATCAAATAAATGGAATTTTAATGAGCATAAGACATTTTTATATTTATATAAAATATTATATTTATATTTATTTTTATATTATGTACACAAAAATGTTTATTTTGGATGAGATTAATCACAATTAATCGTTGCCAAGCAATTAAAATGTAAATATACAATGATATATAATGGCAAATCTAAATTTGATGAAACCAGATAAAACCTGATTTAAGCAGGTCTCTTTTTTCAGCCTTAAGGGTTATAAACAGAAATACAAGTATAATGTCAAAAGGAAGTATTTAAAATGTATCATTTAATTTGCAATCTGCAAAGAAGTGGAAAATATGTTGAAATACCAAATTGAATGTCACAGAGCTTTTAATTTATGAATAAGCTTTTTTTTTTCACAAAACCTGTAATTTTCTGTGGCTGTTTGGATGCAGTACAAGTAGAAAACATCTGCTTCAAGTTTGCATTTTCTTCTGCCATTTATATATACTTTTTCTTTTGTTTACGTGTTATTTATTCTTAGATTTATATAGTTTGTTATGGCTTTAGGATTTTATATACATTGTAATATATAAATGAATTTTATAGAGAAATATATATGTAGTGTGCAGTGATGTTTTATGCAACTATTACAGAAGGTTTAAAGGCTCACTGATGCTTTAGAAGAAAACACAATGCATTAAGAGGAATTTGAAGATCAGAGTAAATTGAACTTATTTTGTCTTCTGGGAAACATGTAAGTATCTTTTGTAGCTTTTGTAGAAGGGCAGTATTAAATGAAAAAAAAAAAAGATATTTAGGCACAATAAGAAAAATGTACACATTTTCATTATTTTCAAAAGTTTTCACCCCTGGCTCTAAAGCATCAGTGAGCGTTTGAACCTTCTGTAATAGTTGCATATGAGTCCGTCAGTTGTCCTCAGTGAGAAAAGATGGATCTCAAAATCATACAGTCATTGTTGGAAAGGGTTCAAATACACAAAAAATGCTGAAAAACCAAAGAATTTGTGGGACCTAGAAGATTTTTCTGAAGAAAAACTATGAACAACTATCGCAAAAAAAAATGTATATTTTGCAGATTCTGCAAGGTGTATGAAAACTTTTGACCTCAACTGTAAGTGTGAGTTGTTTACTTACTTTTTTTAAATTAATCTTCTCATTAACGCCATTATATTGTAGCGTAAATTTAAGCATAAACTAATACTGACATATTATTAAACATAAATTCACTTAAGTGCGTCTAAACTTGTGACGACTAGCATATACATTCACAACTATTTCAACACACACACACAAAGTTGATCTGAAGAGCTGGCAGTTTCTCCTTCCGTCTTGTCACGTTGCCTATATTAAGACGTCCGCCACACAAATCAGATTACAGCCAGCTGATACTTCCTCTCGGCTCTCTGATAGAGCAGTACAGAAGAACACTGACCTTCAGAGAGCGAGAGAGAAGTGTAGAGTTTCCTCACTGTACTGCGTTATACAGAGACCATGAGGTGCAGCTATGTGAGGAAACAATACAAGCACTGTCGCTATGATCAAACGCTTCTAACAGAGGGAGTGATACGCATGTACAAATATACACACATGCTTTCAAACCCACATATGCTCCCACAGCGGACGCACACTGGGCATTATACTTGATGCTGGAGCCAAGCGCCGCTGTTAGAAGCTGGGTGGAATCTTAAGGAAAATGTCCAAATAGTATTTCATAACAAAATGTGTATAAAAATAAAAATGAATATTTGAAATATAATCTAAAATCTATTTTAAATATACTAATATTCAGACACCTGATATAATTTTTGGTATTTTTTATACTAGTGGGTGCAGGACACTATAGTATGGAAGCCTGTTTCCGCCACTGAATATTTTATTTTTTTAAAGGTTATTGCGACTTATCTCACAACTTAGACTTTTTTTCTCAGATTTGTGTGATACAAACTTTCAAATCCGACTTTTTTTCTTAGAATTGTGAGATATATACGGAGCCCCTAAGGGGACGTCAGAGTAAAAAAAATCTAAAGTTTAGTTTCATGTGCTCACTTGAAACTTTCATGTGCTCACGCGAAAACCTTCATGTACAGAATTTTTTTTAAAGTTTAGTTTCATGTGCTCACGTGAAACTTTCACGTGCGCACGCGATAGTTTCACGTGCGCACGCGAAACTATAGAGAAAGTTTCACGTGCGCACGCGATAGTTTCACGTGAGCACGCGAAACTAAACTTTATTTAATTTTTGCTCCATGTCCCCTTAGGGGCTCCGTAGATATGAACTTACAATTGCGAGCTATCAAGAATATATAAAGAAATAAAGTTGCAATTGCGTGATATAAACTAGCAACTGAAAGTTATAAAGTCAGATATAAACTCGCAATTTGGAGAAACAAAGTAAGAATTCTGTGACATAAACTTATTAAGTTATTAAGTCAGAATTGTGTATATATCTCATAATTCTGAGAAAAAAAGTCAGAATTGCGAGACACAAAGTCACAATTGCGAGAAAAAAGTTGGAATTGCAATTCGAAATTTGAATTTTGATTTGAACTTGAACTGACTTTATTTCTCGCAATTGTGAGTTTATATCCCACAATTCTGAATTTATATCTAGCAATTCTGACTTTATAACTTGCAATTCTGCGTTTATATCTCACAATTTTAAAGAAAAGAACTCGGAATTGTGAGTTTATATGAGGCAATTCTGAGAAAAAAAAGTCAGAATTGCAAGACACAAAGTCGCAATTGCGAGAAAAAAAGTTGGAATTGCGATTCGAAATTTTAATTTGAAATTCTGACTTTATTTCTCGCAATTGTGAGTTTATATTCCACAATTCTGACTTTATATCTAGCAATTCTGAGAAAAGAATTCAGAATTGTGAGTTTATTTGAGGCAATTCTAAAAAATAAAAAAAGTCAGAATTGCAAGATGTAAACTCAAAATTGCAAGAAAAAAAGCCAGAATTGTGAGAATTGTGTTTTTATTTTTTTATTCAGCGGCAGAAACAGGCTTCCATGCTATAGTTCATTTATGCAGATGAGCATAGCAAAATAAAGTAAACTGTGACATATTACACCCAAAAAATCTTCATACAGTGGACTACCAATAAAAATTTATTAAAATTTGGGACCAAAAATTATTCAGACACTTTAACCTGGCCAAGTGTATTTTTTCTTTAATTGCTAATGCAACCTTTTTACACCCCAGACTGAACAAAATGAAGAATTATATGGTAATTGGTCAACAAATATTGATAGCTGTGTAAAAATTGTCATATTAACAGTTTTAACTGAATTTTTGGTTGATTGTAATCTATTACATACCTTTCTACCAAAGTTATCTGACATTATCAAAATGAATTTGTTCTAACACAGTTTAACTGAGTTCTTGTCATATTGTATTACCATTTTCTAAACTATAGCGAATAAACTGTAACAATGTGAGAAATGTTGAAGGTGTCTAAATATTATATTATAGTATTATAGTACTGAAAATTAGATTCTTTTTGCATTACGATGATGAGATTTTTGAGAGCGAATGCACTTCATTATAAAAACAACGGCCCACATTGAATAAAAAGACTAAAACGATTCATTTTCTTGAAGCCAAATATAATTTCATATTTCTTTCTTTTCAATTTGATGTGAAATATGAGCCAGTCTTGACAGGTTTCATGAGTCACCCAAAAAGCATAAACAATATCTCCCCAAACTACATGAGCAATATACCAAACTGACAAATCCATTGATGGCCTTTTTTTCAGAAATTCCTCCCAGCCTCAGATAAACGTTGTAAACTCTATCGTCCGAACGGCAGCGAGCGCTGTTTAAATCAAGCTAACGCTAATCGAAGTTTCTTCTCGCTTAGTACGGGACAGCTTTATGTCTTCTCGCAGACCCCAGAGCGGCGGAGAGAGATGCCGGGGCTATCAGCAACTTTTAATTAAGTGGGTGTGAATATGGGAAATGGAAAATTGTTCTGTCAACCCGACGAAATGGAGTTTTTGATGTTTGAGGCACAACATGCGCCTCTGCCTGCCGTTTCTATTATCCAATGAAGAGATACAAATGGAGGAAAAAAAACCGGAAAGGAGCAAAAGGGGAGACGGACGTGGACGACATACAACGCATCTTCCTCAAGATCAGCAAGAAACGGGGGGGAAGAAACAGCAATATCATTGAACATTAGGGTCTTGGTCTCTTCTCTAATGCGGTGTGATATCTCTGTAAGCCTGAGGTACGGAAGCCAATATATTAAAATGTGGGCCGGATTACGACCGGTGTGATTGTGTTTACGGCTTGTCTTGAACATTTCTGCTTGCTAGATTCAAAAGGGAACAATAACATTTCTGTCTTTCATGAGAGAACGCCGGTCGTCGGCCATCCACCTCCTCAAACATAATAAAACCTGGAGAAAAAATGCGTGACTCAGGCTAGAGCGACGGCGACGGAGGCTTGTTAGCCAGCGCTGTTGACAAGAGAGATGGCGAGATGCCTCAGATTACGATAAACAGGGAAAGAAGTGAATGTGGGGAGAGAAAAATTAATGAAAGATGGCTTCAAGGAATCCGGAGTGATCCAATCACAATCTATCTCCCACGACCGCTGTCAGTTCTCAAAGAGTCGGCAATATCTCAGCGAGACGGAGCGAGAGGGAGAGCGAGAACCCGCTATTTGAAAGAAAATGACCCCTGGGGCACCTCTCCCATTGACTCCTTCCTCCATAGGAGGAGGACCACTTAAAAGAGAGGGGAGAAAGAAAAGAAAAAAGATAGATGAGGGAAAGAAGACAGAACAAATTGCTTCAAACCAATTAATTTCCACTTCTCTCTTTCGCTTGGTCCTCTGGGTCTTGGTGTGCAGCGGCTACAGACTGAGAGAGAGCGGCCTGTGAAACTCATTCAGCTCATCCTGTACGTCCAAACCTTCACGATAAAGCACAATAAACCAGCACACATTTCAACACACCTCCACTTAAAGATGCCAATTAAGAAAGCAATTGTGGCACATTTAACTTGCATGGCGTAAAGTATGTCTATGACAAAATATTGTATGTTGGAAACAGGATGCAGCATCAGGTTTTGATTTGAGGTTTTTAAATAAAAGCTTAAAGCCTGTTGAAAAAACTTGCTTAAACCAGTCTGTGCTGGTTTTCATCTGTTGTAGTTAGTCTCCCCAACTATGACACCCAGCTAAACCAGCCTAAAAGATCATCAAACCCTCTAAAACCAGCCAACCAAGCAGGCTGCGAGATGAGTTAAATCCTCATTCAACACTAAGCTAAACTCATTCAACACCAATTGATGTAAATAGATGAAATATACCACAAATCATGTAGTTTGTCGAGGAGAGACATGATACTACTTTCTAAGCAATGAAAGTGATACATTTCATGTGGTAGATGATAAAACAAATCAAACAAATCTCATTAACGTACACTGTAGATATGGCTTGGGTCTCCCTTTCAGACTAGAATAGCACAAATTTCTTCTGCATACTGTTTTAGTATTTTTTTTTTTTTATATTTTGAATAGCTTAAATGTTTACATTTTCAGTTTTCGTTTTAATTTTAGTTGTACTTTTATGCGTTTTTTGTGACTTTTGTTCATTTTTTGTAATATTTCTATATAGCTTTAATTTTTTTTAAATTTCAGTTTTAGTTTTTGGCAGTTTTAGTAACTTTATTTTAGTTGCAAAGGCTATTTCTAATTTTCCGTTTAATTTTTTATTTATTTATTTATTTATTTTACATTAAATAACATTTTATTCCAGCTTAACTTCAATTATTAAAAATAATTATTAATAGTGTTAGCTAATAATAACAGCACTGTTCGCAATGTTAAATGCCACTTAGAAAGTCTAGCATCACTAAGTAGGGCTGTCACTTACGATTATTTTGGTAATTGATTTATCGGTCGACTATTCTGATGTTTGAGTAATCGGATAATTATAATTAATTGGAGTAATAAAAATAGACCTAAGGGAACAACAGCCTTTAATATTACTTAAAATACATTTATAATAACAAATGACTGCCATGGCCTTTACAGTGCAATCTAATCCTTGTTTAATATTGACTAAACAACATTTGATTAAAATATCCACTTAATCTTTAATATTTGGCCATTTCTTTACGACAGAAATGCTACAGCCACTGTAATTTCTTGAATATGTCGACATCAAAACATAAACTCAGAGCGAGGGTTCAAAGTTTTATTTTTAAAACGGGAAGAACAGTTAGCATATTGAGAAAGACATTCTTGTATTCTACTGTGTTTGTGTAGTTTTATAAATCATTTACCTCATGGCTTATGTTGCGTTCTCAGACGAGCATTATAATAAACCCAAACTCAGAATAAAATTCAGAGATGGACTGGAGTTTGAGATGCTCCACACATATAAATGATAACAGTTTGTGTGGAGCAGCATTTACTGTGAACGGAGCACAATACTGTGAATTCACAATGGCATTATGCTTCATTGTTTTTTTCAGTTGGGTTTAATATATCATGCAGCCTTGGAAAACGGTCTAACAATGCATTTCATGGATTCTCGTCCGTAGATTACACAACTTCCAGTATTTAGCCAGGTACTCAACAGGGAAAATGCAATCAAGGATTTTTTTCAAATTGAGTACTCGAAATGAATCAAGGAATCATGACAGCCCTATCAACAAGCATTGGTTACATCAGCAGAAAAGTTACTTCAGAGAGGGAGAAAGCCCAAAATCAAACATTGTTATTAGACTAACATGCACTGATGAATTAAGCATAAAAACATCAGGACTATTTATTAAAGAAAACCAAAGCCTGTCAGTCTGCTTTGCCTCCACAGCTATGATCTGACCTTCATGGTTTTCCATTCTCAGCCGCACACTGACCACAGCAACACGGCTCTCATCTCCATTACAATGCTCTCAACCTCCAGAGAGACGGTTCATGTGGCCACGGCTAGTGCTATGTACACAACTTCCTGTGAGAGAAGCACTTCCTCCCCCTCGTTTGTATAATAGTTCAAATATTCTTCCTCCATAAAACCTTCTTCCCCCAACAAAGCCATTTACAGCTGCACTTAAATCAATATCAGTCTGAGCGCAGAGCGAATACACACGGCTCCATTTAAAGAACGTTAGCCTAACGCTCCTCGCGCTAAGTTAATGTGTTGAAGGGTTATCAAGCCCGCCCTCTCAACATGCAATCTACACGCCGCCCGTATCAGAGGCACTCATACAGAAACCATCTATACCAATTACAGAACATTTTTCATCTGAAGACGTGGATACATTAAAAACAATTATCGCCAAGCGCTGATGGATCGCAGTGTTGGCGCAGCCAACGTTTTTGTACATATAGGTAGGTGTGTATGTGTGTGTGTGTGTGTGTGTGTGTGTGCTGGGAACCATTACAGTAAATAAACTCAAAGCAGAGGCAAAATCATCTAACATTGTCAGTATAGACCTATCTCCTTCGTTCAGAGTCTAAATCACTCCTGCAAAACGGCACTGTGAACAGCTGTACTCCATAGAAAATGACTCAGGATCTTACATCTAAGGGTCCCGGTCAGGTTAAAGGTCAAAGGTTGGGCTTGGTTTGTAAATTACAGTGTGATTTGAGGTCAGCTCCCATGTGACTGGAGGTTTTCTCTTTGTCTGTTTACTTCTGGTGCACATTTGAACTCTTCTATGCACCCCTTGATCAAGAAAGATCTTAGTCTCCAAATATCAATAGCTGGGAAATGAATATTGAGTAACACTGATAATGAAGCCTGTATACATAATGTATTGTAAATGTAGACTTAATGCATCCATAATAGCCTTAGAACAAGTTGCATGTTCTTGTAAATAACTGAAAGCTGTTATAATACATTACAATACTTATCTATTCATGAGGCCATCTTTAAAGAGCATAACACAATCCATTCATAATGCATTAGACTTTTTAAAGGTGAAGCCATGAATACTGTAGGTATTATAATATATGTGACCCTGGACCACAATATCAGTCTTTGGCAATAGCAAAGAAAACATTGTATGGGTCAAAATGATCAATTTTTCTTTTATTCCAAAAAACTTTAGGATATTAAGATCATGTTCCATGAAGATATTTTGTTACGGTATTTCCTACCGTAATCAAAAAGTAATTTTTGCTTAGTAATATGCATTGCAAAGAACCTTAAAGGCGATTTTCTCAATATTTAGATTTTTTTGCACACTCAGATTCTAGATTTTCAAATAGTTCCTATCTTAACAAACTATAAATCAATGGAAAGCTTATTTATTGTGCTTTTAGATAATGTATAAATCTACAAAAAAACAACACTTATGACTGGGTTTGTGGTCAAGGGTCATATAGTTTAACTGTGGGTTCAATTACTTATGACAAAATATGATTATGACATGTATTACAGGGTGAATCTCACAAAAACATGTAGAGGTCATGTTTAACCCCATTTGTATGTATGTATATAAATGTTCTTTCATGTAAACCGTTCTTTCTGGTCCTCGAATCTGATTGGCTGAGAGGAGTGCAACATTCTAGTGATATCAGAAGTGTTTGTTTCACCGTTTGTTTCACTCGCTTGCAGTATTTTTCACAGTGAGTGTCATGGCAGAAACCCAAACCCACTATAATGTTATAAATAATAATGTTTTATGTTCCAGAATGTAATTTTAAAGGAGAAGTTCACTTCTAGAACCAAAATTGCTCGTCTTGTCTATCTCTGTGTGTACTTTGTGTATTTCATATCAAGACAGTTAGGGAAGATCGAAAAACTTATCTAATTTTCTCTTAAAAAAAAAAAACACCCTACATTGCTGCAGAAGTACCGACCCTGTTTACAAAGTTAATGGACAAAGAAGATCAAACGCCCTTTACAAGAAAAAGGTAAAACAGCGATGTAGGGCAATTTGGAAGTTGGACGAGAAAGTAAAATGAGAGTTTTCTGACATACCCTAACTGTCTTAAACCGAAATACACAGAGTGCACGCAGAGCTAGACAAGACGAGCATTTGAGGTTAAAAAGCACATAAATTGTAATTTTTTTTAGAAAATAACCGACTAGATAAGACCCTTCTTCCTTGGCTGGGATCGTTTAGAGCCCTTTGAAGCTGCATTTAAACTGCATTTTAGAAGTTCTAACTTGTGGCCACCATAGAAGTTCACTATATGGAGTGAAATCCTGAAATGTTTTCCTCAAAAACTATTTCTTTACTTCTCCTTTAAGAGTTTTCAGGCGAGAATGTACTTGTTAAAACTATGCAATCTGTTAATAAATGTAATGTCTATTTGAAAATTAGCTTCAATGTTTTTGGATATGTGAGCTCCAGCGGTTGGAAAGGCATCTGCATGGCACCACAGTGAACTTCCATGAGGTCTTCTCACTATCTATTTCCACTCTAAAAGCTCTCTTATGTATTTTTCTCAGGAAGGAAGATCTGAAAATAACACGTTAAATTATTCAAATGTTTGCAGTGATTCTGTCACATGTATTTCCTCTTAATCTCTGACATTAAATGGCAGAATAAATGCTCCGGGTTCAGATTTGATCGCGGTTTAAGGTCTTTTCTTGAGCCTGACGCTGCGGCGTGGTGCTCTAATCAGAGGCGGTGTGGGCTAGCGGAGAGTGAATGGGGTTACGGTGATGAAGGAAATGCCCTTTAATGAGAGGAAGACAGGAAGCACTCCAATCAGCCCTTAGTGAGGAGAACATGAAAGCACAAAGAAAAAGGTGAGAGAAAACAAAGGAAGGAGCGAGACGGAAGGAGAAAAAGAGGAGAGAGAGAATTCGCCAGCCCTCGGTCTGAGCGAAAAGGGGGATGGTTGGGGGGGGGTTGCGAGGGTTTGGACGCTTTCTTTTCCATCAGAAAAGATCAGAGAAGCCCTTCCTCAATTTTCTCTGATAAGTGGTGAATTACCAGAGGCGCCGCCGTTTGTGTGTATGTGTGTGGAAAAGTGGGAAGGGGGCTGACACAGTGTCGAATATCACATGCAGACAATCAGGAGACGTTCCGGGTCTCTCTTTTTCACACATGCTCACACACACACACACACACACACACACACACACACACACACACACACACACACACACACACACACATACAGTCTTACGAATTCACCATGTGAATCTGTGCAGAATCAAAAAACAGCACATTGAATAAAACACATCCTGAACAGCCTTTGTCATAATAGAGCAGTGTTTTTACTATTCATACATTCATAATATGAATAAAAGTAAAACCCAGCCAGTCAGTCCAAGTTTGTTTCTCATCATCTTAAAAATCTTTTAAAGGCATATTTTTAAATGGTTTGAGATTAGTTACAAAATAAATACACAGCAGATTGTGATATAAAGATCTTTTGTCAAAAAAAACATAATAAAATTAATTATTTCCTAAAAATAAATAAAAATGGATCTGGCCGGATATACACCACAGAGTAACAAGATTATTATTATTATTATTATTATTATTATTATTATTATTATTATTGCATTGCATGTATTATAACTTATAGTTATTACTGCATTCTAATGAGAATTTCAGGTGGAAAATCTGCTTAGCACAATTATGTTGGGACAGTAAAATAATAATAATAATAATAATAATAATAATAATAATAATAATAATAATAATAATAATAATAATAATAATGATTATTATTATTATAATTATTATTATTATTTGCTTAGTACAATTATGTTGGGAAAGTAAAATAATAATAATAATAATTATTATTATTATTATTATTATTATTATTATTATTATTATTATTACTGTTGTTTTGTTTTATTATTTTTATTATTATTTTATTGCATTTATTATTACTACTATTACCACTACTACTAATAATAATAAAAATATTATTATTATTATTATTATGACTGTTGTTGTGTGGTATTGTTATTAATAATATTATTACTTTTATTGTTATTATTATTCCATTGCATTTATTATTACTTATTTTTATTATTGCATTCTAATTTTGCTTAGTGTTTTATGTATAATCATTTTTACTGTGTTAATTAATTTTAAATCAGTTCTTAAATCATCTTAAATGTTCTTAAATTTTCTGGTTTTTATTGTTGCGATTATTATTTTTAATTTTTATGATTTTTTTATGCTATTATGATTTTAATTCCTTTTATGTACAGCACTTTGAATTGCCATTGTGTATGAAATGTGCTATATAAATAAACTTGCCTTGCCTTAGTATAATTATGCATGTACATGCATTTATTATTACTTATATTTGTTATTAAATTCTAATGTTTTTTTGGGAGGAAATGTGCTTAGTACAATGATGTTGGGACAGTTATACTACCACTACTACTAATAATAAATGACCAACATAAAAATAAAGGCTGAAAAAAGCCTTTAGGCAAAATATATGCTAATTCTAACTGTTTTGTTTTTAAAAGCCTATATTTTGTTTAAAAGTACAATATAATAATATAATAAATTACAGTACAATAATAAATTTAAGTAACATAAATAAAATGAATTTATTTACAACCATTATTTTTTTTCTTTCCCAAAAATGTTAATATAAAAAAAATTTTAATCTTCTTTTAAAATAAAACCGATAAAATGAAAAGGATAAATTGGACCAGATTCCAAAAGAAAAGGCCACAAAAAGTGCCCTTGTAGCCATTTCCTGTATCTCAAACAGTACAGAATGATGCTTGCAACTCCAAAGTCATGGGTTCTGATAACTGACAAAATATAGACCTTAAAAATGCAACATAATCCACTTTGAATAAAACCATCCGCCAAATGCATAAACGCAAAAACAAACAACAGCTTCTTAGAAGTCGCTCAAATCTCACACTTCCATTCTAGCCATTTTAACCAAACGTTTAGAAAATAAAAGTATCTCTTCACTTGAACTTTCAATCTGAGTTTGTGTGCTTTCCTCTCTATTTGGCGTCTTTGGGGACTCAGATGCGTGACCAAAGCGCACTGTTTGTTCGTCGGGCTTCTCAGAACATTCTCGCCAAATAAAAGCCGTCGACCATCAATGTCAAACAGCACACTCCCTGAAGTCCTACCTCTTTATCCGTGAGCGTGTAGATGTATTGATGGTCAGGGCTGAACAGCATGTCCCTCAAAATTGGGCTCCCTTCGCTCACCACCACGTTCTCGTACAGCAGAGCAGGCTGGGTAATGGAGTTCACCAAGATCTGAAAGAAACAAGACAGACATTAAAAAATACTGTTCGGATTGGCTGTGATTTGACATTTATAGGTAGAAAAATGGGTTTACAATGGAAACCCGTCAAAAGGTTTTTGGTTTGGTGTCTCTTAGGATACATAGTACAGCCATTTAACTCTGCGGCCTTTAAAAGGAAGTAACTCTGGCCT